>NC_079566.1:15953953-16061453 GCF_015846415.1 Triplophysa dalaica | reverse complement strand
ACATACTCTGACAGGTACACACACACAAAAACACACACATACTGAGACAGGTGCACACACACACACACACACACACACACATACATACTCTGACAGGTACACACACACACAAACACACACATACTGAGACAGGTGCACACACACACACACACACACACACACACATACATACTCTGACAGGTACACACGCACGCATACACACTGAGACCGATACGGACATATGCAGGCAAACACACACATACTGAGACGGATACTGAAACACACAAACGCAGGCACACACACATACTAAGATAGGCAGGGTAAACACACACACATACACTAAGACAGGTACACACACTGAGACAGGTACACACAGGTCTGTGTGGGAACAGAGAAAGTAGATTTAGTGTTCATCAAACCGCAGGAGACAGGTGTGATGAAATCCGAGTCATGTGATGATGTTTAACTCTTGAAGGTGTTGGAGGAGAAGGACGGTCAAATAGCCGTTCTTAACGCACAGATCAGTAAAGTCCAGCACACAGGAACAGACACTCAGAATGAGGTAATGAGGTCAAACACATGTGTGACACACACAGACAGACAGTGATGTGATCACACATATATTCTCTACACACACTGTCTGTCTGTCTGTCTACACCTGCTGTCTTCTGCTCTCATGTTACAAACTCATTCATCAACATCACATGTGACCTGACGTGACCTGAGCAGCAGAACACATCAGTGTGTGTGTGTGTGTGTTCAGATGATGCTTTCTTAAACTCTCTCGTATTCTCATATCATTTGGTTCTTTATTGATTTATTCTGATGAATGTGCTTCGCTTTATGTTTTCTGTTGTCTGGACAGAGGTTTTAATTTGAAAATACTTCCTCATTTCTCTCCCTCGTGTGGCTGTTCTTCTTCTTCTGTTGAGATGTTTCAGTAGGAATGAGGACAGTCCAAACATCTGATGCCATACTGAGATGGCTTGAATTTGCTCTTGTGTGATTACAGAAGCTTTATAATAGAGTCACAGAGAAATGTTAAGTGTCTTTATTCACGTCTGATCATCAAGAGTCTGATGAGTAACAGTCATGTGAGGGAGAGGAACAGATCTTTGGGGCTGATCTGTTTTATGATGGAAAGCATGTGTCCTAAATTCTTACGTCCTACAGTTTGTTGTTGTTGTTGTGGTGGATTATCGTGTTGTATCACAGGTGCAGGAGTCACTAACACTCTGTGTAACTCACATATCTTTCAGTGTTTCAAAGAAAAACTTCATCCAGAAATGAATGTTTGGTCTTTTCTGAATTATTTCATAGAGATTATGGTTGAAATCATAATAAAGTTCTCAAATGAAAACACTTAAAGCTCATCTGAAAGAGAAAAGCAGACTTCTTTTTGGATGAAGATTGAAAATGACTCCAGCAGGTGTCATCTCACTGAAGGTTGTGTGTCTCTTGTGATGGCAGGCGGTGCAGGAGAAGAATGGTGTTATCCGCGAGCTGGAGTCTCAGCTGGAGCATCTGAGGAGTGAACAGGAGCGTCTGAAGAGAAACAACGAGGAGGAGATGGACCAGCTGAACGCTGTTGTTGAGAAACTCCAGCAGGAGCTGTTGAACATCGAGCACAAACAGCCTCATGAGGAGGAGACGTATGTGGGGAAAGATGATTACCAAGAGATGAAGCAGAAGATGGACGAGGTCACCAAAGAGCTCGACACGCTTAAATCCCATCAGCGCTCGCTTCTGAGCAAATATGAAGATCTGCAAGAGGAGACGCTCTCCGGGAGACACGCCGAGACGGTGGCAGAGCTGCAGGAGGCGCTGCAGGAGAAGACTGCTGCCTCCGTGGTGGGTCAGGCTCAGGTTCAGGCGCTGGAGGAGAGCGCCAGTTCAAAGGTCATGGATCTGAGGCAGCGTGTTGAAGACCTGGAGATGTGTGTGGAGGAGAAAGACTCTGAGCTCCGTGTGTGCAGAATGAAGGTGGAACGAGCACAGAGCGATGCTGAAGCTCTCTTCTGTAAAGTGGCGCAGCTGGAGGAGAAACTCAGAGAGAAGGTGGCAGCTGTTCTAGTCGCTCAGGCTCAGCTCGGAGCCGTCCAGACACAAAGCAAAGAGCTCTATGATGAGGCTCAAGACGTAACATCAAAACTGTGTGCCACCAGGACGCAGCTGGGTCCCAGGATGAAGGTGCAGTCTAAGGACACACAGTCACTGTCTGATGGTCCCAGTGTGAAGCTGGAGTCCGGGGGACCCAAAAAACAACCAGAAGGTCCCAAAACACAGTCTGAGGGTCCCAAAACACAGTCTGAAGATCCCAAGGCACAGTCTGAAGGTCTCCATGTACAGCTGGAGTCTGAGGGTCCCAAAACACAGTCTGAAGATCCTAAGGCACAGTCTGAAGGTCTCTGTGTACAGCTGGAGTCTGAGGGTCCCAAAACACAGCCTGAAGATCCCAAGGCACAGTCTGAAGATCAAAGTGTACAGCTCAAGTCTGAAGGTCCCAAAACACAGTCTGAAGATCCCAAGGCACAGTCTGAAGATCAAAGTGTACAGCTCAAGTCTGAAGGTCCCAAAACACAGCCTGAAGATCCCAAGGCACAGTCTGAAGATCAAAGTGTACAGCTCAAGTCTGAAGGTCCCAAAACACAGTCTGAGGATCCCAAGGCACAGTCTGAAGGTCCCAGTGTACAGCTCAAGTCTGAGGGTCCCGAAACACAGTCTGAGGATCCCAAGGCACAGTCTGAAGGTCCCAGTGTACAGCTGGAGCCTGAGGGTCCCAAAACACAGCCTGAAGATCCCAAGGCACAGTCTGAAAGTCCCAGTGTACAGCTCAAGTCTGAGGGTCCCAAAACACAGTCTGAAGATCCCAAGGCACAGTCTGAAGATCAAAGTGTACAGCTCAAGTCTGAGGGTCCCAAAACACAGTCTGAGGATCCCAAGGCACAGTCTGAAGATCAAAGTGTACAGCTCAAGTCTGAAGGTCCCAAAACACAGTCTGAAGATCCCAAGGCACAGTCTGAAGATCAAAGTGTACAGCTCAAGTCTGAAGGTCCCAAAACACAGTCTGAAGATCCCAAGGCACAGTCTGAAGATCAAAGTGTACAGCTCAAGTCTGAAGGTCCCAAAACACAGTCTGAGGATCCCAAGGCACAGTCTGAAGGTCCCAGTGTACAGCTCAAGTCTGAGGGTCCCAAAACACAGTCTGAGGATCCCAAGGCACAGTCTGAAGGTCCCAGTGTACAGCTGGAGCCTGAGGGTCCCAAAACACAGCCTGAAGATCCCAAGGCACAGTCTGAAAGTCCCAGTGTACAGCTCAAGTCTGAGGGTCCCAAAACACAGTCTGAAGATCCCAAGGCACAGTCTGAAGATCAAAGTGTACAGCTCAAGTCTGAGGGTCCCAAAACACAGTCTGAGGATCCCAAGGCACAGTCTGAAGATCAAAGTGTACAGCTCAAGTCTGAGGGTCCCAAAACACAGTCTGAAGATCCCAAGGCACAGTCTGAAGATCAAAGTGTACAGCTCAAGTCTGAGGGTCCCAAAACACAGTCTGAGGATCCCAAGGCACAGTCTGAAGGTCCCTGTGTACAGCTGGAGCCTGAGGGTCCCAAAACACAGTCTGAGAATCCCAAGGCACAGTCTGAAGGTCCCAGTGTACAGCTGGAGCCTGAGGGTTCCAAAACACAGTCTGAAGGTACCAGTGTGCAGCTGGACCCTGAGGGTCTCAGGGTGGCGGCAGTAGCATCATCCACTGGTGATAAAGTGAGTCTCCTGACAGAGAAGTTGAAGGAGCTTGAGGAGGGCTTGAGCGGTATGCAGAAGGATCAGGAGTTACAGATGCAGCTGTTGTGCAGCTCTGAGGAGGAGGTGCAGGAGTACGAGAGGAGATTAGCTCTTCTGATGGATCTGCTGAACCAGATGAGAACCAAAGCAAGCCATCACAGACCAGACTCATCTGATGAGGTGTGACGTGACTTCTACACATAAGTAATGCTGAAGTGTGCAGAAGTGTAGTACACCTCTCAAAGGCTGTGTGTGTGTGTCCTCAGGTAACAGACGGTAGTCAGTCGGTAACAGAGATTCTTCAGCAGCTGCAGGAGGTCAAAGGTGAAGCTGCGTCCACTAAAGAAGAGTTGAAGTGCTACAGAGAGCTAAGTCATAAGCTGCAGGCGGACACTGAGGTCAGTACTGATGAAGTTGTCACACGTGTGTTTGAAGCAAATGTTGTGCTTTGAAGCAAAACTTGTGTTGTTTGTTTGTGTTTAGATGAAGGAGAGCACGATCACACAGCTCCAGACGGCTCTCACTCAGGTATACAGTCAAACTTGACCTCACATGTGTGTGACAGACACCACACTACATCTGTACAGACATGATGAACGTATGTCACATTCTGTGTGTCTCCCACAGATGTCGGCGGGCACGGGTGAAAAAGACACGGCCGAGGCTGTGAAACTCCTCAAAGAGGTCAAAGGTCAACTGTCAATCACACAACAAGAGCTGGAGAGTTTCAGAGATCAGAGCAACAGACTGCAGGTTCTGCTGCAGGTATGAAAAGTGATCATCTGGTTACACTTCATGTACTTTCAGGATAATTTCATCATTTTATGATTGTCATGTTTTCTCACAGGAGAGAGAAATGAACATTGCACTGCTGAAGGATCAGCTGCACAGAGTAAGAATCACACACCATCTGTTTCATGACCCAGACTGCTGTGAGGGCTGGTCAGATTACTGAACATATGTGTTGATCGATAAACATGTGCTCAGATCACTGTTAAACGTGTGCACTGTTGTGTTGAAATGTTTTCTGTCTGATATCTCAGCAGACATCACGAGAGGAAGATGGGTCGACATCAGAGCTTCTGCACGAGTTACAGGAAGTGAAAGATGAAGCTGCGTCCACTAAAGAAGAGCTGAACAACTACAGAGAGTGCAGTCTCAAACTACAGGAGCAGATCGAGGTTCACAATAATAAACTTTTCTCTATGAAATATATATTCCTCCCGTGCTCTGATGTCACTCTGATGTCACAGGTCAGAGATGTGTCCATCGCTCAGCTGAAGGAGGAAGTCCAGGAGCTGCGCGCTTTGACTGAAGCCATCGATGAGCTGCCATCTCAACCCAAAAACAAACATGAGGACAACAGAGAGCATCATGGGAAAAACAAATCCAGTGACTTGAGTAAAGACACGCCTCCACTTTCTCATGAAGTCTCCAGCGACCAATCAGAGCTCTCCACGTCCTGCTCGTCTTTGAATGGGACCCATGTACCGTCTCGTGTGGATGCGGAGACTCAAGCGGATCTGAGCGGAGCTGTGGATGTGGAGGACATGATCACAGGTTACACGGAGAAGATCGGACAGATGCAGGAGCTCCACGCGGCAGAGATCATGGACATGGAGGCCAGACACATCTCAGAGAGTGAGAGTTTAAAGACAGAGAGACAGGAGCTGGAGGAGCGGTGTGCAGCGCTCGGAGACGCCCTTCAGAAACTCAGAAGCGCTGAGGTCAGATCACTTCAATCTGTTTCATGATCTAATGGTTTTGGCACTTGAAGGTGTTGTGTGTGTTCAGACTAGAGAATCATGTCTGATGTTGATGTTATTGTGTTTCAGGGGCCGTCAGTGAGATCTGAACGACCATCAGTCTCTCCATTTAAAGAGGGATACACCAGCGGTGAGATTTGATTCATTACTCATGACTGATCCTGATTCATGTCATGTTGAGGGTCGAGTGCTTCATGACTCCGTGTCGTTCATCAGATGCCCTGCTAACTTCATACTGTCTCCAGCTGATTAAAGCACATACCCACTGAAGTGAAGAAACATGTTGTGTGTGTGTCATGTGTCACAGACAGCAGTTCAGAGTGGGGTCAGCGGTCGGGTTGTGATCTTCCTCACCCCCATCAGGAGCTCAGGACCACACCGGAGGGCGCTCGCAGAGACGTGGAGCCTGACGTTCTGCCTGACAGGATCAAGGTGAGCTCATCACAGAGAGATGTGACTGGAGGGATCAGATTTGGGTGAAGGACTCATTGAATGTGTTGACAGACTCTTCTGAGAGAGGTTCATCAGGAGGGCATGCAGGTCCTGTCTCTGTCTGAAGCAGAGCGCTCTGGAGAACAACAGCTTCATCATCAGACCTGGAGCGTAGAGAGAGACGCTCTGATCAACTCCATTCAGTCTCTGATAGATGTCATCAGTCAAATACAGAGACACACACAGGTGAACTCTCATCACAAAACTCAATCACTCAATAACCTTTGAAATGAAACCTTGTGTTTGTGTGTGTGTGTGTGGTGATGCTCACTCTGCTCATGTGTGTGTGTGTGTGTGTGTGTGTGTGTGGTGATGTTCACTCTGCTCATGTGTGTGTGTGTGTGTGTGTGTGTGTGTGTGTGTGGTGATGTTCACTCTGCTCATGTGTGTGTGTGTGTGTGTGTGTGTGTGTGTGTGTGTGTGTGTGTGTGTCGTGTGTGTGTGTGTGGTGATGTTCACTCTGCTCATGTGTGTGTGTGTGTGTGTGTGTGTGTGTGGTGATGTTCACTCTGCTCATGTGTGTGCACAGGTTGATGGTGACTGGCGTGCAGATCTCCTGTCGGCCATTCAGCAGGTGTTTGTTAGAGAGCGAGACGTGCTGAAGAACTTTCTTCACTCTCACGTGGAGCGTCTGGACTCAACTGATGTAGTCATTCATCTCAACCAAATGCTGAGAGAGATTACAGAACAGGTCACACATCACTCACACCTCTCACAATCATCAGAATACAAACATGACAGATGGACAGACAAACATAGAGACAGGTGTCATGAGGTGATAATTGTGTTGTGTTGTGTGTTCAGGATGTGCGTCACAGGGATGTGATGGGTTTGTTGTGTACTGCGGACAGAAACAGTCTGATCACAGAGATCCATCAGCTCAGAGCTCAGCGCCACCCTGTGGACACCAGCGGTATGACATGTGATGTGTGATGAGTTTCTCCAGTCATCCACTGCTGTTCTCTCATCCTCACTCTCTTCAGCAGGAAACAGAGAGAGAGAGAGCGAGTCAGAAGAGCTTCACACTGAACTCAAACAAACTCAACTAGATCTGGAGAGCTCACTGAAGTCTCAACACAGACTCATGAAGGATCTCGACACAGTCAGGTAACAACATTACACAAAGAAAGATGAGAAGACATGATGAATGATGTGTGTGTTTGTGTGTGTGTGTGTGTGTGTGTGACTGATGCGTGTGTGTGTGTGTGTGTGTGACTGATGCGTGTGTGTGTGTGTGTGTGTGTGTGTTTGTCTGTCTGTGTGTGTGTGTGTGTGTGTGTGTGTGTGTGTGTGTGTGTGACTGATTCGTGTGTGATTGATGTGTGAGTGTGTGATTGATGTGTGAGTGTGTGTTTGTGACTGTTGTGTGTTTGTGTATCAGGGCGGAGGTGTTGCTGAAGACCGCTGAACTGGACACACTGAATGACACGCTGGCGAGCGAGCAGAAGAGAGTCAGAGAGCTGCAGTGGCTCTATGAGAAAGACAAATGTAAAGCTGACAGGAAACAGGAAGCAGAGAGAGAGGAAGTGGAGGTATGAGCGGCCTGTCAATCACTCATGGTTTTATTCTATATACAGTATCTCACAGAAGTGAGTCCACCCTCACATTGTAGTGATATTTTATAATATCTGTCATGTGACAACACTGAAGACATGACACTGTGCTACAACGTAAAGTAGTGAGTGTACAGCTTGTGTAACAGTGTACACGTGATGTCTCCTCAAAATATCTCAGCCCCTTCTTCTGGGGTGGTTCTCATGTTGGAATACTCTCTGAAGGGAGGAGGTCATGCTCTGCTTCAGTATGTCACACTACATGTTGGCACTCATGGTTCCCTCAATGAACTGTAGCTGTGCAGTGCCGGCAGCACTCATGCAGCCTCAGACACTCCCACCACCATACAAGACTGTAGACAACACACACTAGTCTTTGTACTCCTCACCTGGTTGCAGCCACACACACTTGACACCATCTGAACCAAATAAGGTCTCATCAGACCACAGGACATGGTTCCAGTATTCCTTGTCTTCAGCAAACTGTTTGCATGGTTTCTTGTGCATCATCTGTAGGACGACAGCCATGCAGAGCGATCTGATGCAGTGTGGGGCGTATGGTCTGAGCACTGACAGGCTGACCCCTCACCCCTTCAATCTCTGCAGTAATGCTGGCAGCATCTCCCAAAGATGACCTCTGGATATGACACTGAACACATGCTCACAACTCCTTTGGTTGATCATGGCGAGTCCGGTTCTCAGTAGAACCTGTCCTGTTAAACCGCTGTGTGTTCTGAAGCTCACTTTTAGGGTATTGGGAATCTTCTTCTAGCCTAGAACCTTGTAACTCTAACAAATCACATGACACCGGGGAGGGAAAATGGCTAATTGGGCCCAATTTAAGATATGTGGGCCCAGCGGTCTAAGCCGCTGTCACGCTTGAATTAACCCTCCATTGACTCAGATTCATACGCATGTGACAGACCGCAAACACAAGCCTGTGCGAAAATATTTTGCATTTCGCTGCGTAGCAAAGTTAAAGTTTGGTGAATTTTGACCTGCAAATATATCACGTGAGTGCGTGAGACCAAAAGAAGATCAAAACATCATAGCGTGACCTCTTGGTGCCAAAAATGTCCTAAATGGAGGAATCGCTCATAGAAAAAACGTCTTCAGTGTTGTCACATGATAAGATATCATCAAATATTGACTGAAATGTGAGGGGTGTACTCACTTCTCTGAGATACTGTAGATCACGTGTGACTTGTGTCTCTGCAGGACCTTAAACTGATGCTGGAAGAACAGCGAGCTCGTGTGTCTGAGCTGTCGAGTGCTCTGGAGAGAGAGACACAGATGAGCAGAGACCAGACAGACGGAGAGCAGGTGTGTGAGGTCAGCATCTCCTGACATCCATCATCATCATCTGTCTATACTCACGACTCATGACAGCAACATCTACATTTATAACTACACGCGTGTACTTTCATGTTTCATGTGCAGGTGCAGTTAGAAGCTCAGAGGTGTCATGCTGCTGAGATCAGCAGTGCATTAGAGAGAGAGAAACATCTGAACGCGCAGCTGATGCAGCAGATGCAGACCAGCGTCACTCCTGCAGCTGGCACACATGACACACTCATGCAGGCTGAAGCCACCTGCAGTCAGGTAACACACACACACATTTACATTTATGGCAGACGCTTTTATCCAAAGCGCCATACATTGTATTGTCCTATACATTTTGTGTCTAAGTATGTGCAATCCCTTGGGATCAAACCCACGACCTTGTGTTGTTAATGCAATGCTCTTACCACTGAGCTACAGGAAAGCAACACACACACACACACACAGACACACTGGACTGCATGTGTGTTTGTATGACATGACATGTGTGTGTGTGCAGGTGGAGTCTCTGCTGCAGACGCTGCAGTCGCAGCTGGCCGAGAAGCAGACGCAGGTGGTGCAGCTGATGGAGCAGATGGAGAAACAGAAACTGGACGAGCTGCAGCTCAGACGACAGTTTGAGGAGGAGAAATCCTCTCTGACCCGCTCCGCCACGCAGGACCAGAGCGAGATGAGGGCGGCTCGAGACTCCGCCACTCGTCTGGAGAGACAGACGGACGACCTGCGCATGCAGCTGGACGCAGAGAGAGACGACCTGCAGAGGCTGGAGACAGAGCGAGACGGACTGCAGGAGAGAGTGAGACAGCTGGAGGAGAAATTAAGACTCATGGAGAATAAGGAGAGTGTGCGGTCAGACGGTCAGTCTGCAGATCGAACTCTCGATTGGGTGTTACAGCAGAAGACCAGTGAGACGCAGGACTCCAGCACACCGTCAGGAGCCAATCAGAGTTCAGATCCTAAACATGTCAACAACATCCTGAACCGACTGCAGCTCATCGCTGCTAAAATCACCAGTCTGACCAGTGACATGTCTGACAGGTGTGACATCACGCTCAAACATCACCTCACCTCAGCTCTGTTTGTGTAACACGTGGTTGTGTGTTTGTTGTGCAGGTTATCTGTTGAAGCTGCGGACCGGGACAGTTTGACATGGCTGCACAATAACGTACAGGATGTGATGTCACTGTTACAGCATATCCCATCAGCCCCCTCTGCCCTCCCGGAGGTGAGTCAAACTGTCAGGAGCATTTATTTCACATACACTTATTGTGTAAATGTGTCCTGATGTGTGTGTGTGTACGTACAGAGCGGTGGTCTTCTGATGGGAAGTTCATCCAGTCTTCTGAATGAGCGTTTACTGAGACAGAATGCAGAACTCACAGGTTTCGTCAGTCGCCTCACAGAAGAGAAGAACGACCTGAGGAATCAGTTACTGAGACTGGAGGAGGAGCTTCACCGACACAGACAGAGGAACTTCAACTCGACCACAGTGAGTGAGAGAAAGAGAGAGAAATAGAATTTGAAAAAATACTTTATTACAAAAATGTTATTCATCAAACATTTGTCCAGTCATTAACAAAAGAAAAGAGAAAAACACACTTTTGAGTGAGAGAGAAAAATAGAGAGAGAGAGAGAGAGAGAGAGACTGAATCACACACACTGATGAGAGAGAGAATACACATTCAGCTTCTCTCTCTCTCTCTCTCTGTCTGTCTGTCTGTCAGGTGTCTCTCAGGAGCAGTGCGGAGCGACACGACAGTGAGCGAGACGTCTGGATTCACGAGAGGAGTCGTTTAGAGAAATCCCTCCGTCGGGCTGAAGCTGAGCTGAGTCGTGTCAGAGCAGACGTTCGTTCTGATGCGCTCCGAGATCTCACAGGATCTGATGTGGACAGCAGCGCTCTGAAGGTGAACCGCTTGACACACATTTCCTGAACAACAGACAGTGAATCGGTTCATGAGTTTATTTGACTCTTTATTAAGAGAGTCGCTTCATAAGAGTGGGTTTGTGTGTCTGCAGAAGATCTACTGCAAATACCTGCGTGCTGAGAGCTTCAGGAAGGCTCTGATTTATCAGAAGAAGTATCTTCTGCTGCTGCTGGGAGGATTTCAGGAGTGTGAGGAGGCCACGCTGTCTCTCATCGCCCGCATGGGCGGCCACCCCACACACACCTGTCCGGAGTCTCTCGGCCATCGACGCAGAGGCTTCACTCGCTTCCGATCCGCTGTGCGCGTCTCCATCGCCCTCTCCAGGTACTGATGCGCTACTGCAACATGATTCACTTCACCGCAGATTAACAAGCTTTATATGTCGAGTACACTGTGACCAGACACATCTGCTGTGCGTTGGGCTAGAAATGTAGGTTTATTCAATAATGAGTGAGCGACTTGTTGTTCAGGGAGCTCTTGGCTTGAAGCGTTGAGTTGTGTTTGTGTCGTGCAGGATGAAGTTTCTGGCGAAGCGGTGGCAGAGAGCAGCTGGTGGTTCCCTCACGTCTCAGATCATCAGCAGGAACGGTCAGATGACAGGTGACGATCTCACTGTAAACAGCACTGATACACATGTACTGTCACTTTCTGATTCCTTCATGAGGATTCGCTCAGAAGGATAACGCTGTAACCATTCACCATGAGCCGGTTGAAAATAGATTATAATACGTGACGATTTATGTCGGTCGAGACGTTATAAAAATGTGTTTACTGCAAGCTTGGTAAACGTGGATAAACTGATATTTCTTAAAAAAGTGAAAGTTAGGAAAAGCTCAAAGTCTTAGTTTGTTTATATTAAAAAGATTTTGTATTATTCATTTTTTATTTGATTTGGATTTTGTTTTAAAAATTAAATTTAGTTTAGATTTTTTACATAAAATATATTTTTATTGTTCATTATATTGTTAAGTAATAAAAGGGCAGTTGTTCATTTAGAATTTTCCTCAACTCATTCTGTAAAGACATGGGTATCGTTAAGATTTTATTGATACCGATATTGATACTACGCTCTATAATTTGATGCAGAAACACATGGTGTGAAAAGAGGAAGTTTCGTTATTACATTAGAGCTTTAGAACTGCGGTTTACAAATGCTTCTGAGCAAACAGTAAGTATTGCTAAGCAAGTAAAATGTTTTAATTAGATGTACTATTTTTATACTTTTACTAGCACATTTACTCCAATTTAATAAAGTGATTAAATAGACTCCGTTGACTTGTTCTCAAATAAAGGACTTTTATTTTGACGTGTTGCCGCAAAGGGGAGTTTGACAGAAGGTTCCTTGTTGTGAAATGCAGATGCTGAAAGCTCCACAAGCATGCCACTCTTTCACTCATAAATATGATCAGCTTACATATACATTGGCAGAAGTCATATGCCTGTAGATATCACACATACCACGAGCAAACTTCAGCCATTCAGACATTATTCAGAGCCTCTAATTCACCCTAAAAGAAATCGGGATTAAATCGCGGCGTGAGATCAGAACCGTGAATCACATGCCATCGTGAGCTGAGGGAATCCTTACATCCCCACCGCTGAGGACATGTGTTTGTGTTGAAGGAGCCGACGTGAGGAACGAGTCTTCATATCTGCATCCAGGCGGTGTGGATGTGTTCAGAGAGAGACGAGCGGGCAGCCGCGGGCGCACAGGACGAGAATCACCTCGATCTGCAACGTCGGTCACACACAGGTACAACAGCCGAGCGCTCACCATGACATCACAACACCAGGACTGCGGAGAACTGACAAACTCTCTCCTCTCTGCAGGTATCACAGTATGGCCGGTGACTCCGGAGGTTTGTCTTGTTCTCACCTGCAGAACTACGACCCCGATCGAGCCCTCACAGACTACATCTCTCGTCTGGAGGCCCTACAGAGACGACTAGGAAGTGTGCAGTCAGGTAACCACCAACAGATGTAGAATGAAAGCGTGAAGTGAGCGGGGTCAGGGGTCAGTCATGTTTGTCGTTTCACCCGCAGGTTCAAACGCTCAGATGCACTTTGGAGTCAGAAGATAGATGATCTGCGTTCACATTTATAAACTGGGTTGCCTTCTTTCCTGCTGAGCTGCTGTGCTTTTGTATTCTTCACTATGATGTGGAATGCTTCGTGGGACCAAAAAGGCGTTTTGTTTGCGTGTCGTCTTATAATCAGGCTTTCTGGCAGCAGCTTCAATGTCTGTACACTAGTTCTGTTTGATTTGTTGTTGATGAAAACCAATCCTGCTGTTGATGTATATTTGTGGAGTTGATTTATTTAAGCGTTTGAGAGAGTTTGGTGGATCAGGTGGGCTGCTATCGGACTCTTGATAACACACCTGCGTAATAAAACACTAAGAGAACGTGACGTGTGAATGTTATTTATATCTGATGAAGAGCGCCGTAGTGTTGTGTTATCAGATCCTCTACACACTGTGTTTTATTCGCTCCCATGAACAGACCACAGAGGACATTTGTAGAAGACATATTTTTGTAAAGGTAGGAGCTTTGGATTTTATGGGTATTTTGTCAAAACTGAAATAAAGATTAATATAATATTGCAAAACTGCGTTTGTCTGTTGTCTTTTTACATCGAGTCATGTAGCAGATGCTTTTATCCAAGGCGACTTCCAAATGAGTTTAACAATGGAAGCAATTGGAACAGGAAAAAGCATTAGTGCAATAAAACTGGTCTCACAAAGCCTACCACAGTATACAGAGCTGAGTTTTTGATTTTTGATTTAGAAAGAGTAGAAATGAGATAGAAGTAGGGCTGGATGATAAATCCAAAAGTAATTGAAACCAACACTAAGAAGCTCTAACTCAGGTCATTTTTTAATTGTCGGTTATTTTGATTACTTTCCCTTAAATATCCATGTGGACGTGTGCGCTGCCTCAATTTTCTTATCAGAGCAAAATAACATAAAATATTCAATTTATTTGGGTATACACATACATTATTTAAAACTGTAAGTTGTCCACTTAAACGTGTGTGTACGCTTGC
The DNA here is from genome assembly GCF_015846415.1 of Triplophysa dalaica. Lineage (NCBI taxonomy): Eukaryota > Metazoa > Chordata > Actinopteri > Cypriniformes > Nemacheilidae > Triplophysa > Triplophysa dalaica. Next base: position 16,047,566 of record NC_079566.1, on the reverse strand, counting down.
AATAATGTCAAAGCGTTGTTATCTTGTAAAATAAACGGATTATTTTCTGATTTGTGTTGAAATGTTTCATTAGAAAAAAACAACACCTTTAGTTGGGCATATTTACACTACAAACACTTGTTTGTCAGTGATCTACACGTGCAAAAATTAAATTTAAAATAATCATTCAGTAATCGTAATCGAGAGAAAATGTTCAATTAATCGAAATTTCAGGCCAAATCGCTCAGTCCTACATAGTCAGAATTGATCGGACAGGTGCGGACGAGTGATGTGTTTTCAGCTGTTTTCATTCACTTGTTTTGTGTTTGAATCAAGAACCTTCTTTATGCTCATTCATCAGTGAAAAGACACAAACATTTCTCAATCGTTTAAATTCCTTTTACTTGGAACATTTTATCAAAATCATTTTCTCTGTCCACAACAGTACAAGTTACAAAGGTTTGTAGCTCATCACACTGTTGAAAGCGTGACATCGTGACATCGACACACACACAGTCATGAAAGGTGTGATATGAACACAGCTAAAAGCAATATTATGGCTTGTTTTAGAAGAACTGCAGTGTAAACACCATTTAAGATGTATTATCTCCTCTTTGCACCGCCTCTCTGAAACAAAACTCATGGCTCTGAAAAGCGTGGTGTGGTGTGATTGGTCAGTTCACCAGTGTGTAGTGATTGGTGGAATACTGCAAGCTTGTGAGGGAAATGTAACGCCTCTGACCATATTTGGAACATCAGGTTCCTCTTCAACTGTACTGACAGGTACACCAACTTACTTGAGTATACATTTGGGCGGTCTTAGTCACATCTACCACACTTTCATTTCTGCTATTTGACGTGTCTAATACATGCATGAGCAACTTATAACACACCAAAAATAAATGCCACATGCCATGTGACCCCTTTAATATTTACATTTAGGCATTTGGCAGACACTTTTATCCAAAGTGACTTACATTGCTTTATCCTATACATTTATACATAGGTATTTGCAATCCCCTGGGATCAAACCCACAACCTTGTGCTGTTAACGCAATGCTCTTACCACTGAGCTACAGGAAAGCTAATATTCATAACGTGAACTGCAGCACTCGTGTGTGTTCACTTTTGTAATGAAATCCTGAGACGTCTGATGTTGTGATAATGTCCACAGAAAAAAAAATCAATTGTATTTTGATCTTTTACAGATGATTCTTCAGTTTTTAACATTTTAATTTTGTTAAATTTGTGACATTGTCAAAACATTGTGTGCTTTTACAATCATCAGAAACTTTACCAGATCACAGAAGTATCAAGATGAGATCTCAGTTATTTCTCCTAGACATCGAATGATATGATATTCGAAACTTCTGCTGAAGTCTCATGTGTGTCTCCAGAAAAAGAGTCAGAAATCTGACAAATGTGTCTGTCATGAGAGTTTGAGAAGAGATGTCAACAATGTGATCTCAGATTTGTCTCGTCTAAAGTCGACATTATTGAAGATCTCAATGTGAACTTATTTCTCATCACATTTACTAAAATCCAGATGATTTCCCCTCTAGAATCTACATCATTTACACCTTCAGACTCTTCATGTGTTCACACAATCACACTCTCATTTGATTATCTTTATATTTCTCCCATAATCGATCTAAAGAGAAACACATGAGACTAAATTGATTCTTGAAATAGAACACAACAGAGAACTCCCAGGAATCTCCCGAGCCATGAAAGAAAAACCTTTGAGTGATACCTGGAACAAAAACAAAACTTATTTCCTGTTCACACGCTTGCTCAGGTCAGAGCAGAATAAAGAAAACAGAGAAGAGTTTCTACAAACGCATGAATGCGCAGCTGACGTTTCTTTAGACCACAAGAGTAATATAAGACCATCTGATAGGTTTCTTTACAGTCTGCTGTTGTTTCTCTCATGTGTTTTTGTCTGAATGTTTGACACGAGATCCCAACGACCGTTGAGTCAAATTCAGTATGATGTCAGTCCTGTTATTAACCCCAGTACCATGTGTTGAGATCATTCACTGTCTGGTAGTTTCTGTTTCTTCTGATGTGATCACAGGACCGGCACGCCTGCTCAAGACCGAACAAGGTTCCTCTCACAGCGTAACTTCCTCTCCAGCCGAAATACTTCATGTACATGTCTGTGTTTTGATGGAGGACTTTGAGATGTTGTGCAAGTTCTCCGGCGGTTTTGAAGTCGTCCACATGTATAAACGAATCTGCTGGTATGAATCTCTCATAGTTCTTTCTGGATGGACCGAGGACCACCGGTACGGTGCCGAGCGTCATGGGGTTGAAGAGTTTCTCTGTGATGTAATCTTCATGTTTGGAGTTCTCGAAAGACAGATAGAATTTACAGCTGGACACCAGTTTTGGATAATCTCCATCACTGATGTATCTGTTGAAGGACTCGCCGAAGGTCTCCACGCTGACGTGTTCCTTCAATTTGTCGTAGTATTTCGAGCGCTCATGGTCTGGGTTCCAGTTAGACACAATCCAGCAGATGAATTTCTCCTTCTGCGGTATTTGATATGTTCTGTCGTCAGCGCTTCTCTCCGAGGTCTGACCGTACGGGACGGTGATATCAGAATCTCTCCTGTAAGATGTCGTCAGGTTAAACAGATCATTCAGACGAGGTATGAGGCCAGAGTTGCTCGGAGACTCCATGTTCATCCAGACCCATTTCTGGAAGTAAGGCCGCGGCAGCGTCGGCATGTTGGATAAGTCCTGGTGGATATCTCTGTGATGAAATAAGATGCCATGTGCTGTATTAAACAGACTCCTGTCTTCCGTTAACTGACATCCCTCGATCTGAAACAGTGAACTACAGGATTCCAAAGCAATGCTCCGCCCGAACGGAGGCGTCCAGATCAACAGAAGCGTCTCTGTTTGTGATGGACTTGATGGTTTAGCTTCTTTGAGTTGGTTGTTGAGGACGGTCAGGTTCACATCACAGGTGTTATTTCTGATCTGGGTGTGGTTGATGCATGCGTCTGCACAGTCGTTGTGTTTGGAAACTTGAAGCGCTGGACAATGTAGACGGTTGATTGTCGGGCTGTGGTACATGTAGAAGATGGCAAAGACACATGACAGAAAGACGGCAGCGATGAGGATGTGCTGACACAATCTTTGAGTCTCCATCATCTGCCCTTCAGAAAAAAACATAAAAAAAATATATATACTGCTTTTATGACAAAGCCGACTTGTATTGTAGATATTAAAGCAATAAACCCCAAGAAGCCGTGGGTTACAGTGCATTTTATAACAGCTAAGGGAAGTTGTTAGGCACGACGCCTAAACCCCCTTAGCTGTTATAAAATGCACTGTAACCCACGGCTTCACGGGGCTTATTGCTTTATAAAACAGTTACTCCATATGCTTAGCAAGGTTTCACTAAATAAAGTAAATAAAAAGATATTTAGTCTATGTGGTGCAGTCAGCTGTTATATATCGAGGTATTTTATAACGGCTTAGAACTCCGCTCAGCCAATCAGAATCAAGGACCAGAACTGACCGTTTTATAATTTAAAATATATAATAGCTTTTAGTATGGGGCTCATATTTTAAAACATAAAATTGTACATAATTTTTTTGTACATTATGTATGTATATGAGTGTGTCTGTAAGCACTTTGGGCCTCATTCATGAAACATTCATAAATTGTATAGTAAATTCCGAGTCATTTGTGCATAAAATAGACCTTCCCAAAAACTTTCCTGCGGATTCAAAAATACTACAAAACGTCAGATTTGGTAGTGAAATGTGTGTGTGCTAATGAATTACAATCATTCGTTTACAGGGCGCCTATCTACGCTCATTCACAATTAGCATAATCCCCATCTATGAATTACAGCTACGCAAATAAGTGTAAATATGATGCATCAAAACGCAGCCTCAAATAATCTAATATATATTACACAAATGTGTAATGACTTTACAAAGATTTTAATCAAAAAGTGGTTCTCCGCGTGTGTGATGAATAAAGCCCAATGTTTTTCCATCACACCCAGTGTGCACATGCTATAGATGAGTCATAGATGTAGCTATGTAGTCATAGAATATAGCTCAGTGGTAAGAGCATTGCGGGTTTGATCCCAGGGGATTGCAAATACCTATGTATAAATGTATAGGATAAAGCAATGTAAGTCACTTTTGATAAAAGCGTCTGCTAAATGCCTAAATGTAAATGTAATAAGACACTGAAGTCACAGCTTTAGAATTGGGTTTTTAGGTCATGAGTACAATTAACCAGTGATTCAGTCTAGTTTTTTGTAGTGTTTTCTCCCCACCCACACGCCTGATCCAGATCGACCCATGAGCACCACCGCACTCATTTCATCGATGTCAAGCCGTGTTGAATGTTTGGCCATCTTTGGGGGATGGCTGCTAGTGTGTTCAATGCAGTGATCTGTTTTTCTTGTTTGATAAGGAAATATAACTGTGATAGGTCGATCTTGCTGTGTTAAAATCTCCAAAAGCATTATTCACAGTCGTTAAGGGAGTGTGATCCTTCCAAGATGGCGACGGCACCGAAACATGCAACATAGGGTGTGACGTCATCTTCACATTCTCTTAAAGAAAGATCTATTGCGATCAAGACTTGCTGGTTTTGTTAATCACTGTCTCTCAGCCAGTTAAGAGTTACATTTAGCCTTTGATGGTATATGTATACAGTCCATAAAGCACGTTTTTTATCAGCTGGCAATTTTCAATGTACATTTGAGATCCAGTCTCATTTGAGAACCCAGCTGTAAAAACATTTATTAGTGATATACTATTTCTACATAAACCCTCACATAAATTCTAGTGGTTTCACGGCTGTGTCGTTTCGTTTCACATGGGACACAAGTTTCGTATATTGTTGACATTGATCTTTAACTATAATAATCAACAATGAACATTTGATCAGTTTTATTAAACATCCGTTGCACTTCTTGATGCTGTCAGTGTCTCTAGACTGTCACAAGTCTGATCGTGAGTTCTCATCTCTTAATAATAAACATTGAATTGTACGTTTTCTCTCCCTTTCTCCCTCGTTTATTGATTCAGCACACAAAATAAGCTTTGTGCAGTTGGGTAGTTATATACAATTTAATATGCCAATAATCCTCTTTTAGAGTCCTGTGGTAATGTGACCCAGCGCAGCTGTACTCACAAAAACACTGAAAAGGTTTCACATCTCCCGATTGCACCAATAGTCTAAAAGTAAGTGTGTCTGACATAAACAATGTTGTTACGTATCTTGTGCTTTGTTTTAGTGGGTATACGGAAATCCTTGATCTTTTCTAGTAAGCATACGGTGTATACCTGCATCTCACGTAGACTCCACTGCAATAAACTACAATGAATGATTGCTTCAGGGTTTAGATTTACATCACTTTCCAAAGCAAATATCAATTCAACACAGATGATGAACATTTTGGATGGATGACACAAAGTTACATAAGAATATCAAAAAAGTTCCAGAATCTTTTACAGTTTCTATGTGATTAGTATTAGTAGCAGCAAAGTGTCTCACCTGTGTTATTCTCTACAGCATCATCTTCCTCCGTCTCTGTTTCTATAGCAAAACAGCACCTGAGCGCCCGAATCTACACCCAAAAGAATACAATATTCCACAGGGTAGAAGTGATTGAGGACTGTGATTGTTCGTGTCTCAGAACACTCTCTCTCTCTCTCTCTCTCTCTCTCTCTCTCTCTCTCTCTTTCTCTCTCGTATGCATGCATGTTTAGATGCATTTAATGCGAGTGTGTGGTTGTGTTTTCACCTCAGTGTAGTTTCTTCTCTAAATGTCAACTTGCAAGTGTATTATTCAGCCACACGGCATCACAGAGTCTGTCCCAACCTAGCAATTTACTTTTGTAGGTTTAGCAACATTTCAGACTTACTGACAAAACCTTATTTTCAAAATGCACCTACAGCAACACATTTTTCTTATTTCTAGCAACTTTTGAAAGTTGACTCAAACAACAGAATCAAGCTTTTTGTCCTCAAACTGCAAAAAGTGTTTTATGTCTCGTTTTCAGGTACAAAGGGGTGAGAAAAATAAACTTGCGTAAGGTAGTTGAGAAAAAGGTCACACTAAATTAAATAAAGTGTATTTTTCTCTCCCCATTGGTAGATTTGTTTGCTTAATTTTAAGCAAACATTTTACAAAAATGGTCGAAAAGATATTTTTGACAAAAAACAAGAGAAAAATGCTTAATAAGAATGTTTTTTTTTTGCAGTGTACTCAAAATAATAATCCTCAATGAAGTCTCTTGTATGTTTGGCTGTAGAGGTCTGTAGACACGCGCTTATCAAACAAGTCCTGGAGGACTGTCAGCTGTCTGCAAAATGGAGAAGAGGTTTAAGATAAAGCATGCTTACACTGTTAAAAGAACTTTCTTAGTCTTTTTTTCTTGTTTTATGGGAAAAAAATAAATAGAATCTTGAATTAAGGATGCTCTTTTCCTTATTCACTCAATTCAAGATTCATTTTCTTACCCTATTGGGAGATTTTTTTGCTTGTTTTAAGCACAAATTCACTAAAATTTCATTTTCTTAACTAAAATCAAGACTTATTTTCTTAGGTCAGTCTCAAAAAAATGCTTCTTGATTCAAGAATGTTTAGACATTTCAACTGGAAAACAAGACAAGAAAGAATGTCATTTTTTGCAGTGTAAAGATATATTAAGGTATAATAATGTTAATGTGATTTTCTGCCATCTAATGCAAATAAATATAACTCTAGTAAACATTACATATGAAAGAATGAGTCAATAAACACTTCAATGGAAAGAAGATCTGTATTTTGTCGCATGAGTAGGACAGACAATGGCCACAATGCTGTCTGGCCACAGCCGCCACTTCTGCTTCCTGTAAGTTTGTCTCAGTGCAGGTTTTGCCTACACACTTTTCTATAACAAAAAAACTTTTAATGCATAGTAGAAGTAGAAGAATTGGGATGCAGAAAATGGTTTTACTACAATTAAAACTGAAAAACCATGGTTACTGTGGTAAACCAATGATTTTTACAAAATAACCATGATTTTGAAAACCATGTTCTTTGTAAATACAATTGTAAACAATGATTACTGTAGTAAAACTATTGTTTTACCCCAAGAAATCAATTCAGCAAAAAACATGGTTACTTCACTTATACCCCAAAAACCATGGTTATGTTCCATAAGCGTTCACTACATAATTTAGCAACAAGTTGACCTGTCTTTAGTCATTTTTGCTGAAAATGAGCTTGCAACAGTGCTCGGTGTGAAGGCGGCACGCGCGGGGGGTGAAGGGTAATGTTCTTTGGCCGTAGGGGATGAAGTACGTCAAATGATTTGTGTTAGTGTCATCCAAAATAAATATATAATGCTATTGTTCTTTTTTGAGTAGATAAAGTGACTTGTCAGGCAGTGGTACGGGCAGAAAGCCCAGAGGGTGATTTTTTACATTATGTGCAAGTGAAACCTGAGGTGAGAGCTGTGGGGGAATTCTCTCTGTCCGTTCTTGGTGTGTGGAAGGGTAGAGGTTCCGTGGGTGATGGGTTTTACCCGCCGCTGCTCTCTAAAACAAATCAACAGCAACACGTTCAAGTGTGCTTTATTGTCAATTCTTCCACATGTACAGTACATACATACAGAGAATCGAAATTGCGTTACTCTCAGACCCGTGGTGCATACAAATAACATTAAACACTGACAGTAGACGTTGAAATAAAGATAAATACGATTTAACCATATGTACATATAAACTATATGGATATACAAATGAGGACATTGTAGAACAATAAAAAAATAAAAATAAAGAGAGATAAAGTGACAATTGGCACATGGCAGATAAAGTGCAAACCAGTTGAATAAAAATAATACTGTGCTGATGAGAGTAGTGCAAGAAAAGTCTTTTTATCAGACTGTCAGAAGACGTTTCAGACAATGCTGGATGAGGTAGAGATTCAGGCAAAAGTGACTGGTGCGGGTCACAGTTGTAAAGGGGGGGGGGGATCGTAGAGTCAGAGTTCAGTGTTGCTTGGGGTTAAAGAGGGGAGGGGGGGCAAGGACGGGAGGGAGTTCAGCTTCCTGACAGCCTGATGGATGAAGCTGTCCTTCAGTCTGCTGGTCCTCGCCTGGAGACTCCGCAGTCTCCTCCCTGATGGCAGCAGACTGAAGAAGCTGTGTGTCGGGTGGGTGGGATCGCCTGCAATGCTGAGGGCTTTGCGGGTGAGACGGGTGCTGTAGATGTCCTGGAGGGGGGGAGAGAGACACCAACGATCTTCTCAGCTGCTCTCACTATCCGTTGAAGGGACTTGCGGCAGGACGCATTGCAGGCTTTGCAGCTAGTCAGGATGCTCTCGATGGTGCCTCTGTAGAAAGTGTACATGATGGGGGTCGGGGCTCTGGCTCTTCTGAGTTTGCGGAGGAAGTAGAGACGTTGCTGTGCTTTCTTGGCCAGTGCTGCAGTGTTGTTAGTCCAGGAGAGGTCCTCTGTGATGTGCACACCCAGAAACTTAGTGCTGCTCGCTCTCTCCACAGTAGCACCGTTGATGGTCAGAGGAGCATGCTGAGTGTGCGCTCTCCTGAAGTCAACAACAATCTCCTTCGTCTTCTCCACATTCAGAGAGAGATTGTTGACCCTGCACCACCCAGCCAGGCGGCTCACCTCACTCCTGTAGTTTGTCTCATCTCGGTTGCTAATGAGACCTACCACAGTCGTGTCATCCGCAAACTTGATGAAAAGGTTTGAGTTGTGTGACGGTGTGCAGTCGTAACCAGTGGAGAACAAGCTCACCCTCTCCTCTTCTTCAGCCGCTTCTATCGGGCGAGCTTGATGGGGAGCAGGTGCCAACGATTGGGCAGTGTGGGGGCTAAATTGTGCCGTTGCCTTGGCAACGCTTATTTGACATTGGCCCACTCGCCACAGTCAGACAGGGTGACCCAGTCCAGAAATGTGACCTCTGAATGTGACCCATCCAGAGAACGGTGAACACACACACATCTGGAGCAGTGGACAACTATCACTGCAGCGCTCAGAGAGCGAGTGTGTGTACAGTGTGTAGAGCAGCTCAGTGTTTACCCGTCAGCGCTGAGAATCAAAGCAGAAACATTCTGATCACGAGTCTCACTCTCGAACCATCAGAACACGACTGCTTGTCATTGGTTAGCTGTGAAGAGGTGCTTGACGTAGGGCGTTGATCTTTTTTCCAACTTAAAAAGTCGCCGCCGTTTAAAAAGGTGCTCAGGATGTTTTTTAAAAGCACTGTTTACTCCACAGGATTATAATGTAAAACAGACGCCAGCAGCTTTGAAAAAGAAGTCAAGTGTGAACATGGCCTTAAAGAGTTATATCCTTACTTTCCAACATTACACTTTGTGTTGCGTAAATGTAAAGTTTTCTAACCTTAGATGAATATAAACAGTGTTGGGAAAGATCCCCTATTTCTGTTATCTTTCTCAGCAGGTAAACTTCATACAAACTTTAGAAATACTCATGAAGGAAGCAGTGGTGGAAAGTAACTAATTACAAATACTTTCGTTATAGTACTTGAGTAATTCTTTCTACTTTTTTATGTATAATTCAATTGTAGTACTTTTACTTTTACTGAGTTGTTAGAAAATAAAGCATTCAGCTTTGTTACATTTGCTTTTTACAGAGTAAAAAATATCTACATTTATTTGTGAGATTTATTAGCCAATCAGGTCGCTTCCAGGCTCCAGCAAAAAATATCTAGATCTGGCGCCAGTTCACGTGAAGTGTCAGTTGAGTTCAGAGATCATCAAAATGTCTGCAGAGGATTCCAATCAGTTGAAATAATGAATTTTGTCAACAGTCAATTTGTAAATCAGTAGATCCAAGTCTGATTTATCTGTTAATGCTTATGAACACTCTTCGTCAGGGGTTATCATGCAGTGAAACATGACATTAGCAAATCCAACATTTCTATAAGTAAAGAAAAGTCAAACCCCAAAAAAATTTATGGATTTATTTGAAATATATTCATTTAAAAGGCGTATTTGACATGACATTTTGGACATGTAACTGTGGGACTAATGTTTCATTCTCTAGCTCTGTCACAGCACAACTTATGTGTGGTTATGACAACTGTAACAGTTTCCACAATGATCAGATTATGAGGGACTGTTAAGAATAATTTCATTGCAAAATCTGCTTCTCAAATCCAACAAAATTGGCTTTTTTAAAAAACAAAATATATAGTAATGAAATACATGTCAAATACACTGCATAAAAATATAGTCATTGGAAAATAATGCTTAAACATCTCAACAAATCTTTCATTGAAACTGAAAAGTTGTTGTTTCTCTTTAAAAGCAGCAGCACATTTAAACCTTGTGTTGACATTAAACACAGAGAACAGCTTATTGCACTTGCACATTGAGCTTTAACCAATGATTGGTTCAGTACTGTCATGATGACCAGAGCCATTGATAGAGAGAGTCACGTCTTCTCCGTTGACTTCAATGGTCGAGGTCATAGTTACCAGTAACTCATGGAGCTGTGACTAAACAGACCAGCTGAGGTAAACTTCTAATCCATTTAATGAAGAAAAAATGAAAGAAATAAAAGCATTTAAAGAGAAAACATCACTTCCTGCAACTATCTGAAGGCTGCATGAATCACATGACACTCCAGTATTTCGTACTTCTGTTGGCAGAACTCTCTCTCTCATTGGCTCTGTCAGTGACCGGATCACCGACTTGTCATTTTCAGTTCTGTTTCTATGCTTTTATTTTGAAGTAACGAACATGCTTAAGGAAATGTATCAAAGTCAAAGTCTGCAGAAATATAAAGACTAAAGTAAAGAACATGTACTTCCAAAGAATACTTATATAGGGTACTTAAGTATTTTTGCTTTGTTACATTACAACACTATTCACTTCCATCAGCACACTGGTTCAGATAAACATCAACAAAGAAATGTGTCACTGAACACAAAATCTAGATCCGGGGGCTGTTTCAGAAAGCAGGTTTAGTGAAAACTGAAAGAGTATATTAATGAGGGAATCTCTGCTTGTGAGGCATGACTGTAATGTCAAACATGAGCAAGGGGTTGTTACTCAAGTCCAGAGGAAGAAATTGACTCAGAGGTGTTTTTCATGCGAATGAAGCTATAGAAAGTGTTGAATACAAGATCGCCGATAACAGCGGAGGGCACTGTATATATATCAATATTATAATTCAGTCAAACATTCATTCCAAGAATAAAAATAATTCTAAGGAAATAGTGAAGAAAGCAGGTCAATGGGAAACACATTTCATATTGATTTATTTTCTCAACACAGATCTGATAATCACGCTTTTCTATTACATTTAACCTGTCAGTGTTTCAGTAGATGTGGCAGATAAAACAATATCTCATTTGTTTAGACGTTTTAGAACTTTTGATTATAAATTCCAGATTTCCTTCAGTCCCTGATACAAACGAGAATCATGTGAATATTTTTCAAGAATGCTGTAGGAGTTAATGTTGTTGTGTTTGTGAGTTTCTGAGTGTGTATCTGATGATGGGATTGTACGGCGTGTGTATCATGGTTGTGTAGTTGACTGCAGGAAAGTGTCCGTCCACCAGCTCAAAGTCAAACAGTCTCAGTAAAGTCGACCAGATGGTTTTAATCTGAACGTAAGCAAAGTTTTCCCCGATGCAGCGATGGCGTCCTGTCAGACATGAAGCACACACACACACGTCAATCACTTCAAAGCTAAATGTCACGTTTATAAAGTGCCTGACGCTCAAACTCACCTGCTCCAAAAGGAATATAAGCAAACTTCTCTCCAGCCGCAGGGTTATCATTCAGATAACGGTCAGGATTAAACTCCAGACGATCTGACCAGGTGTCCTGAAGACGATGGTTGACTGTGGGAGACACACACACCTGATGTCCTGGAGGAATGGTGTATTCACCTACAGTCTGACCACAGAGAGATTTCAGACAGTTGTCACATGATGAACACAACATTAACAACGGTGTGTATAAAAAACACACAATACAATCTGTGTGTGTGTGAGAGAGAGAGAGAGAGAGAGAGAGAGAGAGACAGACACCTGTGGGGTTTTGGCCATTCTCATCATAGTCATGATAGGAGGTCGTAGCCGGAGTGTTTCCTTCAGACAGCGATCCAACAAACTCAAGTCTTTCAGCTGCGTCACAAAACCACAAACACAACATGAGAGTGTTTAACTGCATCTTTACAAAAAGAACACACCACCTTACTTGAATGTACATTTGGGCGGTCTTAGTCAAATCAGACCACCAACTGATGTAGATTTGAGGGGATGTGGTTACACCAGGCGTCTCATTACTGTTACATAGAATGCATCTTTGGTTCTCACACTTTAATTTCTGCAATGTCACGTGTCTAATACATGCATGGGCAACTTATAACACACCAAAGACACAGAAAAACACCTGTTCACGCCATATGACCCCTTTAAATTGTAGAACTGAGACTTATATTCTGAAAATTCTGATCTTGAGAGAGATTTTATATATATTATATTTCATATGTTTTCTATTTGATCCGTTACTTAGCCCTAGAGTTATCGAGAATATTTAATTTGACTGACAATTAATTGTCTAATAAATCATTGCGATTGTGACAATGAATTGTCTGTATTAGGGCTTTGACATGTAATTCTAATAGATTTTTTAATTTGGCTTTGAAATGAACATATTGTTCTAAATATAAGACTTTTTTGGAAATACATTGGAGAAAATTAGGTCAACATCAAGGTGTAGGCGTTTACGTGTGAATAATACAACCGCCAAATACTTGCAAAGTGAGTTGAATTGAAGCCGCCATTAAAATGTTATGAGTCATAGAAAGTTTCTTTCTCACTTGCAAGACCACAATAGCATTTTCCTTCTTTGTTGAAATTTTGGTAGACTGGTTTTCAAACTGAGAATATCTTAAATAATATTAAATTGTACTGGAGGTTATTTGTATGGTATGTGGGCAATTCCAGCGTTATGGACGTGACATAAAAATGCTTAGAGAATGAATTTGTTACGATTATATTGAATCATCTGTTTATATTTTACTGAACCCTTGTTGATAGAATCTAAACATAAAAAAATGTCAGTCTGTGAAAAAAATATATATTTTAAAAAGGGAAATAAACATGCTTTAAAGTGAGGGTATCACCATACTTCAGTTACAATATACAGAGTAAATGCAGGCACTACAGCTCCCCCTTGTGTCTTCTATGGAGATGTGCAATAATTGTGATGATCTAAAACCATGGATGAGACGATTATTTAATAATGGAGACATCCATACTTAACACCTTATTTCAATTCCACTTTAATGTCTTATTGTTTGTCTTTTGTTAGATGTTTTAAAGAAAGAGAGAGAGAGAGAGAGAGAGAGAGGACGGGTCACCTGATCATAGTCAAGAGGTGGCAGATCTTCTCCACAGATGGTTTTCTGTTCGTTATAACAGCATTTCTGCAGCGCTCTGTCTCGAGCGAGGAAGAAGCCCATCCACGCGCTGGTGGTGGAAGATGTGTGCTGTCCCGCCAACAACAGACCGATCAACATCCCTGCGATCTCATCGTCACTGAGAGGACGTCCATCTCTACGACAGACACAGACACGTCACTCCTGACTCCTTTCTCAGATCAACAACACTTGATTTAATGTAATGGCTGTCTTGGAGAAATCAGTAAGATCTGTGATGTCGTGTGTGACTCGACGGGTTGACATGAGTGCAGATGTTGAACAGGTTGATGTCAGCGTGTGATGTCATGTGATGTACTTGTATGTGGCGTCTACGAGCGTCTGCAGCATGTCGTCGTCTTTCTCTTGAGCGTCTCTGCGCTTCTTGATGACTTTGTAAAAGATCTTCTTGATCTCTATGTGCGCTTGATCCCTCCGTCTGAAAACAAACAGAGCACAACGCCGTCATGCTTGTGTAAGATGATGACGTGTTTCATGAGGTGTTTGTGTTCGTGCGTGGACCTGAAGCTGGGCAGAGGCAGCCAGCCGGGCAGCAGCCAGGCAGCATGTGTGAATCCTCCGTCCAGATCTGCGTAGAGCTGCGCGACTCTCTCGTCCAGCATGCTGCGGATCTCAGGGCCGTGCAGGCAGCGGCTGGCCGTCAGGATGATCAGTTCTGATAAAGCCTCGAACAGATCTGATGTGACACAGACCAACGCTTGAAACATCTGAAACTAGTCAAGCTGATTTTGTCAAACCATTCAGAGACGGAGTTGTTTTTAAACTTGTTACCTCTCTCTCCACTGCGTCCCCATCGCTTGAAATACTCTTGAGTTTCTTCTTCGATTACTTCCACGTGCTTCTTGAAATGAGCGATGTTCAGTCCTGTCTTTAACATTTTCTTCTGCTCCAGGAACAGCTGAGAGTTTACAAACACACAACATGTTGTTATTACTTTGGATAAAAGCGTCTGTTAAATGTAAATGTAAATGTATGTGATGTAAATGTCTACACTTAAAACTAGAGATGCTTTAGAATACTGTCAGGTGGGACACGCCCACAGTCTCATCACGTGATCTTACAGGATTGGGCACGTCGTAGGCGACACCCTTGCCGAACACAGGTGTGGTGAGGCGCGCGTACACATCCTCGGCGTTCAGATCTTCATTCTTACTGTTGAACATCAGCGCGGCGGTGTCGCTCCCCAGCAGATACGTGAAGGTTTTTCCAACCATGGTGAAGCTGACCACAGGACCGTACTGAAGACACAAACCAGACTCAGATCATCATCATCATCAGGTCACATGTCAATCATGTCACTCACCTTCTCATAGGCCTGCTCCAAAAACTCGATAGGACTCCGACCAAAAGCCACAGCGTGACCCAGAAAAGGAACACTGGACGGAATATGAGGAGGATATTTCTGAAAAACACACAAACGATTATTACAGTCAGATTTAATGAAGCAAGATTATTTTATACTATGTCTTATCACGACTCTTAATGTGTATATCTTGTGTGATACATGTGTGTGAACAGCATTTAGAACTGAAGCTGCCGTTATTGTATAACTTTATTATTATTATTATTTAATGCCATAAAGACGAGCTGTAGTACAAAGATGGCAGAAAGAAACATGAATAAAATAAATACAAATAGTTTGCAGCTTTTTAGAGGATTGCTTTTATTTCGTCGTTTTTCTGTTTTTATTTGTTTAGAAATATAATTGAAGTCATTTATGTGACGAATGTGGTTTGCACAGAGCACTCTTCTGCTGGTATTTTCCTAACAATATAAACAACTGCACAACATATTTTGTTCTTCCGTTTTTGGAAAAACTTTCCATTTGTTTAATACTTAACAGATACATTTAAATTTAAAACAAAAGGATCATTAAATACAATCAGTAAAACATATTTTTAATCTCGATAGAAAAATACAAAGATAATATGTTCAGTTAAACTGAAAGGTCTTTGAGCAGCAGCTTTCTTTATTATTATTTAACCAAGTTTTCTTCAGTTTTCAATCATTGTGCAACACAGTCCTGACTGGTCGCTGCATGACGTCACCACACACCGTCAAATCCGTACCGCTCAGTGGAAACGATATTGAATTTCTCACGGTATGAGTGTCAGGTAATGCTGACGTAAGTTACTCACTGCGTGTCCCGCGTGCTGCTGTTTAAACATCAATTTGCCCAAATATCCCACAGTGAGCGTGAACACTGACGTAGCGAGCACCAGTGACGTCAGACTCAACTTCTCCACAGCGCGCTCCAGAACCTGCCCGCTCATTTCAAATAGCGTCATCTTTATCGAAATATTTAATCGAACAAATTGGGGACGCTTCTATCGTGCACGTCCGCGCCTAAATAAGTTACGATACTGGGCAGGGGCTCCTCGCTCACTTGATTTACTTTTATGGATCTCTTTCCTGGAGCGCACGGGGTTGCGCGCTGGCACGGTCCCGCCCCCGCGTGATGTGAGCAGGTCGGTCATTGGAAGTCTGAGTGTGTCCATCAAGTAACTCCATGCGCTGCGGCCGTTTTCTCGTACGCTGATTGGCTGTCGCTATCTGAACCGATGTCTGCTTATATGATGTCACCAGAGCCGCTTTTGGTCCAGGTGTATGTTGCACGAACATTGTCTTCCCAACCTTCTTACTATTTTATATTCTACTGTATATGTACTCTTGCTTGAAATGTATAATTACTTTACTTCTGCTTTTTTGTATTTACACTTGGCAATAAAAAGAAGTATCCTGCACCAGCAGGCATTTTAAAGGTAAACACCTGAAGTGAGCCGGACAGTTAAATCTTATGGTAAAATTGCACTTAGAAACTAAGATTTTATTACAGTATATAAGCCTTTATGATTAATATATTTAAAACATTAACAACATTTTATCTTATCCCGAAAATCAATAAATACGCGTAGAGATATTCATATCACCCAATTTTATTGATATTTACATTTAGGCATTTGGCAGACGCTTTATCCAAAGCGATGTACATTGCTTTATCCTATACATTTTACATAGGTATTTGCAATCCCCTGGGATCGAACCCACGACCTTGCGTTGTTAACGATATGAAGAGTTTGGTTCCAAAATGAGATAACTACGTTTTATTTTATTTTTTTACTCATGTTTTTAATATGTTATCATGTGTTTCTTGTGTTTTCTTCTTTTATTTATCCCATTTTGCAACCAAACTCTTGGGCTTGGGACGATAGCACAATAGTATCCAGCTGCACACGCAGCATCAAACTTTTATTTTGAAAGTGTTTCACGTCGAAATTTGCGTTTGACGTCACACCGGTTCCTAGTGTTTGAGGAAGTGCGTTGGGAGCAGCAGCAACAGCAGCACATGATTTGTTTGTAAAGTATAAAGATGACAGTGTGCAGTTTCTTTCTTCAAGGCCGCTGCAGATACGGAGATAAATGCTGGAACGAGCATCCGAGAGGCGGAAGAGGCGGAGATTACGGAGCAAACCACCATCATCAGCAGCAGCAGCAGCACCACCAACAGCCGCAGCACCACCAGCACAGCAGAGGAGGTCAAACACACATCCATCATCATGTCTATATAAACGAACAGTGTGTCAATGATGTAAAACAGCATTAAGTTCCGTATTATACTCCAGTGTGTACTGATGTTTATCAATCTATGTAGATAAAACTACAAAATACTGTAGAATATACTGTAAAATGTACTTTACGTGTCCTGCCGATTTCAACAGAACCTCTCCAGTCTGTTGACACATGTTGGATTTTCTCTTCAGGGTTCGGGAATCGTGTGTGGGTGAACCCATCTCAGCGCTCCGGTGGCGGTTACATCCAGCCCTCCACCTTCTCTCGTGATGGTTCAGACTGGAGCAAAGGAGACGTGAAGAGCTCTGAATTCAGCTTCTCCAACCAGAACAGATTCTCAGCACTAAACCCTCAAGATAACAATGATAAAGGCGGACAAACACCAGCCGATGATAATAATAATCATGTGTAAGTGCATCTTTGA
Source organism: Triplophysa dalaica (assembly GCF_015846415.1). Lineage (NCBI taxonomy): Eukaryota > Metazoa > Chordata > Actinopteri > Cypriniformes > Nemacheilidae > Triplophysa > Triplophysa dalaica. The sequence continues at coordinate 16,030,119 of NC_079566.1, read as the reverse complement.
AGGTTATCTGTTCATTACTTAGGTTAGACCATGGCAGCACATCATAGTTTCATAACAAACCAAAAATATTTCACACTTCTCATGATAATACAAAATATAAATGAAGTAACATTTGCTTCAACTCCAGCACTGTTTCCACAGACTGCTGTAGTGTCGTAAAGTCCTGTGGGAAACACAGATTAAGATTATTTTGATAGGACGTGTTAATTCTCTGGTTTGTGTGTTCTGTAAATCAGTGTGATTCCAGATAAATGAACGTCATGCAGAGAGTCAAGGGTTGAAGCTTTTCGCTGCTCATCTACATCTAGAGAACATAAATGCACTGAGTGTGTTTCAACATTTTTCTTCTGTATTTTTCTAATGAAGTGATACCATTCAGAAGGACATGGAGGTCTGGCAGAGTTCTGGCCAGTGGCCGTTTTCCTGTTATTCTCTCCTCACCGTTCAGATCTCAGGTAAGAAAACATATTGGCCAGATTTTCTTTTTTCCATATCATGACATTTTTTTAACTGAACATGATGAAATGGGAAAAAAATCATGTGTCTGTGGGCTGCAACAATCAGAACAAAACACTTTTTATTTACGTGGAATTTAATTCATTTCTATTTCTGCTGAAATTCTCATAACTAAAAGCATCTTGATTTGTCTGAGTGCATAATATGATGTAATTTAAACAGAGTAAAATTCAAATATTCTAAAAAAGACAATTTGATGTTCTGTGTTCTCAAATGACAAAAGACTGTACAGTATTAAAAAAATGAAGAAATAGTTAAGAAAAGACGTGTCAATGACCTTTATTCTTATCCTCCGCAACATTTGTAAAAGAATGTTTAAACACACAAGTATATTTACACTCAGTTTGATTAACCTATAAGGTTTCTTAAATGTTTACTTAAAGGAGAAATCATACAAGCACTTTCAACAAGTTTGTATGATTTATTAGGGTCTTCATGAAATGTCTGGAACATATTTTGCTTTAAAACACTCTATGGCTGTGTAAACAAAGCCCTTATCAGTGGAGAAGCCAGAAAAGAGACTCTGTGTGAGCATTTGAAGAACTGGGTGTGCCACATTTATTAACAGATTAAAGTGCAAAAAACCCAACTCTGCATATAATGTTACAGAATACACTGGGCTGATGTGTAAAACTAAACTTGTCACATATAAATAAAAACTATATACATTTTATATTTATATAAATTATCAAATATAACTATTCATTACATTCAACAACAACAACGCCATGACACATAAACAGTACCGTTAATAATGCCTCAAAGGGGGGAGGGCGTGGCCTGACCGTGAATTATTCAATCATGTGATCTGAGTCCAGTGTTTCTGTGAACTCTCGTTCAAACGGGCTTTTTACTCAAAATAATTAAGTTAACATCTCTGTGACATTTTGCTCGCTAGTAACGTTCAGTCAAGGACTCTATGCGCGCGGATGACGTCTCCCAGGGGGCTAGGGTGAGGTCACGTGAGTCAGTGCGTGTTTGCGGAATGGGGTTTAATTGACTGTCCGAATGCTTTTTTACCAAAATAATTAAAATTAACAAATATTGTACGTAAACAAAATGAGCACGAGTATAATTTTTTTGTTAAAACCCTTTCACACGTAAGTTTAACATTTTTCAGAATGACTCCCTGGCGTGAGATGCTTTCAAGGCAACCGTTAAAACGTATCACTTTAATATCTCCATGGCGACGCGGGACTGCTTATCACGTGACCGACACACCTCAGAACGACAGCAGCTGTATGACTGATGTATTGCTTTAACGTATTTTTTATTCAAAATATTCACAAAATTGTTATCTATGATATGAACTATCTGATATTCCGATTTTTAAATGTGTATATGAACGTGTTTTGTTGTTTAAACACTTTTATAATGACCGCGTTAGTTGATATGACAGTTATAAGCGGGCGCTGTCATGTTTGTTTGTGCCGCATTTACAGGACGTGAATTTAAATGTATGAAGCCTAAAATGAACATTATGTGATTGATAGGACTGCATACATGTGATATATGTGAGAGGATTGAGTAAGTCTGTCACTGGCTCAGTCCCGGCCAAAGGGCCGAATATTCTACACCGGTGTGATCGTAAACGCGCCAAAGGCTTAATTTAAAATCTGCATTTATTTTTTGGCTCCTCTGCGCTTATTGTTTCGTCATAAACAGCTCTGCTCACAGCAACCCGTTTTAGTGCCTGTCTCTTTAAATGATAATGAGTAACAGTGAACTCCACCCCCTTCCGTCCGGCTTGTCGTCACACGTGTAGTCCTGACCTGCACTGGTTTAGCTAAATTATATTTCCCGAATTCCTCTGCGGTTAGTTTCGGCTTAAACGTCTCAAATCATTCGTCCGGAGACAAAAACATCTGTCACAGCAGACAGCGCTCACGACCTGCGTGTATGTTTGCATTATATTGACGGATCGCAGCGGAATAACGTGGATTTAAGCGCTTGTCGTTGACATGTTACGTTACACACACAACGTGAAAGTTTATCTAGTTGGCTGTGAATTATTTTTCGTCCTAAGCACGAGTGATTTGAGACGTTTGAAACGAAACTAACCTGCAGTGTTCGCACCTGTTCATTAATAAAACAAACAGCTTGCCGCAGCTAAACATATTAACGAACATAATGTTTTAACATTCATACAGTTAAACTCCAAGTGTCCATCTGCACTTTAACTATAGCGTTATCCTCTATAACGTTATCCTCTAAGCACTATAACGTAAGTTTAACACACGGTTTAACACCGTGACTGACTTGGGTCCCTTCGCTAATAAGCTAACGTTATCCTCCTATATGTACGCTAAATTTACGTCAATTCAGACTGTTGATAAATATTTCTCACATCGGCAGTTTTGTCTCGTTCAGTCGGTCTCGATCCCTCTTGAAGAACAACTTTGAAGCTAATCCTGCTTGTACTTTCCCAGGTTGAAAAAGCACTCCGGCTTGAAGTGATTCGGGCAAACAAGCTTGTTTTTACTTCTGGTTTCTGAGGGATTTCCACTAAAAATAAAATAAATCCACTCCTGTCTCCTCCTAGGTTGGACTCTGTGCAGCGACTACGTTGCATGTTGTCACGAACTTTAGCCATGACGTCACGTACATCGCGGTCGCTTGTGAAAACAACAATGGCGTCAGCGCGGTGGGCGGTACTGTGTAGATTAAGGGGCGGTAACATTTTAATAAAATCTGCTTTGGACATCACAACCGGAGCGAAATCTGAACTACTCGATTTCTCACATGCTTACAGGGAAAGGCACACTAAAACAAACTTACTGGGTTCTTAGTTTTCATGTTTTCTGGGTTGATAGATGCACGGGGCCCCCATTATAGCACTTCAACACAGAGCGAGTGGGTTTTTCATATGATGTCTCCTTTAAAAACCTACATTTCTTTGTCATGCTGTGTGCGCTGTGTTTTCTATCCTCATGACTGATACAGGAAGTTTTTCTTCTTTTTTTTTACATATTGAATTCATATATTATTCATCCATGTCTTATTATAAATGATTAATTAAAACTTTCTTAGATGTCATGGCTTCAGTTTTTTTTTCCACCAAAAATGCTATGGAGTTGACAGTTTTAAATGGTTATGAGGACTTTTAAGGCCTTTTTTTACTAAATTTGTTACACATTTTGTTAAACTGTCGGTAAAAGTTAATGTTCTTAAAACTTTGCTTTTAATGAATAAAAATGAAATTTATTTTAAGAAAATCATGTTTGACATCTTGAAATTGATCGTGATGACATGTGGTGTTATTTAAAATGTCATTGTTTTAATAGCTTGATGAAGTGTCAGTGTGAGGCTGAGCTGTGTTCACTGTCTCACAGGGTTTGTGGAGCTGAGTCCTGAAGAACTGAGACTGGAATATTACACCCACAGAGCATCTGGAGATCTTCAGCCGTATGTAAGACAGTGATGTCACTTCCTACATAAACATGATCATATGTAAAACGCATCTTAAAAACGGCTTTGATCCTCATGATGTTTTGTTTGTTACAGGTGAACTCTGTACAGCAGCTGTCCAACCAGTGGAGCAGCAGAGTTCAGGAGCTTCAAACCATGAACAGCTCCACTCAGATCAGTGTGGTGAGATGATGCTCATACGTGTCTGATCTGCATGTGTGTGTGCACCAGACTCACAGAGAAATACGCTGACTGCTGTTCTTTAAAACATGTTGTTGTGACTTGATTCTCAGATATCAGAGCTCAATAACACAAGTCCTCAGACATCATCACAGGGATTAGGCTCCAACTCTGGGTTCAAATCAGCATCCGGGTTCGGATCCACAGCGGGATCCGGGTTTGGATCCACGTCAGCATCCGGGTTTGGATCCACATCAGTGTCCGGGTTTAAATCAGGAGGTGAGTTGGCAACATGTAAAACTAAACTTCAAAATTATTTTCTTCAGAAATGCAGCATGCAACACATAAATTCATCAACCTTTTTGCTTTGGTTTATTCCCAGGGTTTGGTTCCAGTTCTCAGAGCAGTAACACTTTCAGCTTCGCCTCATCCAAAGCTGGTTTTGGATCATCTGATACTCAACAGGCCCTGGGTTTCGGCAGCGCATCAGTCGTTCAGCCTCCTTCAGGCTTCGGTACCGCTCCCCCGTCCGCTGCCACCTTCTCTTTCGCTGCTCCAGCTGCAGAGAACACACCTAAAACCGGCGCATTTGCCTCCGCTGCTGGCTTCAGTTTCAAATCATCCTCATCCAGCTCATCCGCAGGTGGATTCAGCTCAGCGTCAGCATCAGTAGCGGGCAGCGCTGTCAGTGGAACTGGAGATGTTGGGGACCGATTGTTCAGTGCTCACAGTGATCTGACAGCTGAAGAACTGGAAGAGTTCAGAGCCAAACACTTCACATTGGGACAAATCCCCCTTAAACCACCTCCCGCAGACCTGCTCGTGGTCTAACACTGACTCTGGGGGTTTTGGAGCGGGCTCATATTTTAATGCAATGTGAATAAACATGTTTATAGAAATGATACATTTGTCCTTGAGTTTTAAATTAAATAACTTTAATAGAAATTTAACAGAGCTGAACTAACCAGTCATTTAACCCAAATATGTATTACTAGTTACAATAAGTAAGGACAGATAATATTATTATCCTTTAAATAAATAATAGGATGTGAGGCACTAAAAACGTGACAGAATTTTAAATAGTACATTTTTATCAAGAATATCTTTCAATATGGCTTTAAAATGGAGCAAACTATTTTACACTAACCGCAAAAGATTGTCTTAAAGTTTATTTCAATCTTCGTAGATTTACATTACAGCATGTTAAGGCGAAAGTAAGGGCGGAGCTGTGACGTTAGAGAGGAGGAGTGGTATATCCGTGATTTGTGCTGTGATTGGTGGAAACTCATCCCGAGCGGCGGGAACAGTGGGGCCATAGATATAGATAACTAGATGCCGACATTAGCAGCTTTTTCTGTGGGCCGCCATATTGGCACGGTACGAGCCGGCCTGTGTTGCCTAGTCTGGTTTTCCCCTTGGAATTGGGTTCGTTTTTAACCGTTGCTGTGTGGTAGTCTTGGAGTGGAAGGATTTTGTTACTTAGCTGTCAATCTTAAAATGATTTTATTTGTGAACGTTAAATTCTGTTATTTGGACTAGGTGCATTAGGCTCCTGATGAGTGATTTTGTTTCACAGGTCTGGAAACCTTGGCAAGCCGGTCCTTAACGATCAAGAGGAAGCTGACAGTCGGTGCGTTCCAAGAGGGAGATATATTTCCCATACAAAACTTCACTCCGAATAAAGAGAAGATGACGTTGATTTTATTGCTCATTTTGCCAAGAAAATTTTAAACTGACAGATTAGGAGATACAATTGAGTTTTTCCCTATAGAGTTTACACATCAGAAGCTTGAGTCTTCTAACGGAATGGGGCCGAAATGGAACGCGGGGTGTGTGTGTATATGAAAACTAATATACTGTTGTATGAACTTAAACATTGTATTTGCTACAATAACACATTTCAACAACGAAAGGGTATCTTTCGGGAATTTAAATCCCGTGCTTTTCACACTCAACCCATGGCTGCGCAGTGTTGTGGCGTTCTTGCCAACTGTGAGTGACGTAAGCGGACCGTTCCAAGATGGCGGACACGTCTACGTGCCTGGAGCGCTTGAATGAGGCATCCTTGTCTAGTTATGTGTGTATCTATTGTTAGGACGCCAGTAGCGCGAAACATGAACAGACGCAGAGACTTCATGGCTCAATGCGACGCGACAGCCTCCGGTTTAAAGCACGCGCTGGATATTCTGCGCTCTTTATATCCGCTCGTGCAGACGCTCGAGGAATTAATTAAAGGAATCGTGTTTTCTGACGGCCGGAAGCCCGTTCTGACGGATGACAGTGACGGCGCGCGCTTTCAAACCCTCGCCAGAGGACTGATGATATGCGCGATCACGCCACTGCAGCCGGTGCGCGCTCCCGTGCAGGTACTGTATGATTATTACGATACGTAGAGTACAACTTTATTATGTGTCTAGTTGCTTCATATCTCGATAGTTATAGCCTACTTTAAAATGAATGGTTGTCATAAGGAAATGTGAAATCCATTATTTGTGCCTGTTGTTCGTGAGAATCCACCAGATGGGAACATGTTCAGTTAAAAGTTATAGACAAGGCAATCATCAGAATAAATAAGTACATTACAAACTAGTCGAGAGTAAAACACTGACATGTAGAGATTGTTTCTGAGATGTATTTGAATCGTCGAACAAAGCACCCAATTTACCTTTTATATATAAATCGAATGTCTTTCACTATGGAAATGGCTTTTCTGTAGTAATTTGAGACATCTTCAAAGATTAAAGATGTTCCTTTATTGATCCAATAAAACTGTTACAGCAAAATTAAATCCGGAAACAAAAGACACACGATTGTAAAACCATGAATGTGAGGAGGTAACTACAAGCAGCTGACATGTTTTATGAATCATTTCCATTAAAAGTTCTTATTTTCTTTTGTTCAGCTCGGCACGCTGCCGGAGGTTTTGGCCTTTTCACTGAATCACATCAAACGTAAGAAGCTCAGGAACGTTCTGGGATTCGGCTATCAGTGCAGTGACGTACCGGCCTGCTCGGACCCCTTCAGATTCCACGGCGATATTTCCCAGAGCGCCGCTTACATCAGCACCAGTCAGCTGTGGAAGAGGATCAATCAGAGACTGGGGTCAGAGGTCACCAGGTATCTGCTGCAGGACTGCGCCGTGTTCATCACCGTCCCACCGTCCTGTCTGCTGCAGGTGTGCGGTGAACCCGTGTATGACCTGCTGCGCTCACGACCCTGGTCTGGATTCAGTCTGAGTCAAAACTCCCTTCACGTGCCCATCAAGAAACCCACACGGAAAACGCCCGTCAGGACGGGTCATGGCAGGAACAAGAGGAAAGTAGTTCCGAACAAGACTTCGAAGAGAGCGAGAGATGAAGATGTGGCACGTGATCACGTCCCTGTGATGAAGAGGAGGCGTCTGAGTGTTGAATCTGAGCGGGGCGACGAAGATTCGGGTCAGCCGGCCAATCAGCCCTTGAACGCCTGTCCACAAAGTCACGGAGCTCAGAGCTGGAAACCTGGCGATCAAACGCCTCCTCGCCCATCTCACTGTTACATCCGTGTTCCCAGCATGCTCTACAACGGGCGGGGCATGCAGGGCTTCCTCCTCAACAGGAAGTTGAAAGCAGGCGCGGGTGGGCCGAGGCGTCTGCAGGGGGCAGATCTGGTCCGTATCGTTTTCTTTGGAGGAAAGTTGCACCCGTCTGATGAAAAGGCCAAACCCAAGAAACTTCCCAAGCGCTTCTTCAACACCGTGCCAATGTTCGCTCGACTCCTGCAGCAGCACAGGAAGTGCCCGTACACCCTGTTCCTGCAGACCAAGTGCTCCGTGAACACTGAGAGCGAGGAGATGGAGTCTTTACTGAGAAGTCACTGCTCACCCTACAGGGTTTATCTGTTCGTGAGAGAATGCTTGAGTTACGTTATTCCAGACGAGCTCTGGGGCTCCCGTCAAAATCAACTCCACTTCCTGTCCAACGTCAAGGACTTCCTGCGGCTCGGCAAATTTGATAGCGTCTCATTGGTCCAGCTAATGTGCAGGATGAAGGTTAATGACTGCCATTGGCTGGGACTCAAGAAACGTGTGTTCTTCCTCTTCCTCACGTTCATCTAAACCTGAACGGCTGCCTCTCATTAGAATGATCGTACAATAAGATCAAAGTCATACGTGTTTGAAGTGACATGTGTTTATTTGTGTGTGGTGCAGGTCAGTGTGCGAGTGAGCACAGGTATCGTGAGTGGATCTTTGCTCAGTTTCTGCTCTGGATGTTAAATGATTTCGTGCTGGGTCTGGTTAAAGCTCTCTTCTATGTCACTGAGAGAATGGGACAGAAACACACGCTCACGTTCTACAGGAGGGAAATCTGGACCAAACTACAGCAAATGGCCTTCAGGTAAGATGGTTTCCATTAAAAGTCCATTATGAACCATTAGCTTTTCCATTAAAACCATTACAAAATTCATTTTTTGATCATTATTCCACTAGAATTTAACATCCCACCAATAGAATCCATCACATACCAGTCAAACCATTACAGTTTCCATTAAAACCAATACAAATCCCATTAACACACAAAATATTGAGTAAGGACTGCAGTGATCTGAAGTGTGATGATTTGAAATCTTGATGTGCTGTACAGTGTAAACTCAGGTGTGGATTTGTCTTTTCTTGTATAGAATGCACTTGTCTAAAGGCCAGTGGAGGGCGCTGTCTGCTCCTGAGAGCATCAAATCCCCAGAGACCACCATAACATCACGCATCAGATTCATCCCCAAGGTGAACAGCATGAGACCCATCACACGCCTCACAGGACCCAGAGAATCACTGCAGGTGTGACCCCTAAACTCATGCTTTCATCATGTGATGTGACTCTATCATATATTAAGAGTTAACACCCGTGTTTGTGTGAGATTGTGTCATGTTCTGTGTTTTGTGCAGCATTTTCAGAGTTGTGTGCGAGTCCTGCAGAACGTGTTGAGCGTGTGTGTGAAGGAGACTCCGGGACCCATGGGCTCAACAGTTTGGGGTTGGCAGGACATCCACAGAGTTCTCAAAGACGTCACCCCTCAACAGAAGTGCTCACCGCGACCGCTGTATTTCGTCAAGGTATGACACACACGTGTATGAGCTAACGTTCCACATGAGCTGAAACTGTGTGTCTGTGTCAGGTGGACGTGAGCAGAGCGTATGACAGTCTTCCTCATGTGAAACTGGTGGAGGTGTTGAGTGAAGTGTTGGGTCCGTTCGCTCAGCAGAGCTTCTTTCTGCGTCACTACGCTCGCCTGTGGCTCGACCCAAACCAGGGTCTCCGGAAGCGCTTCTGCACGAAGGTAAAACCCCACCTCACACCAAAGTTATTTTACTTGACTAAAGTTCTAACTTTGAAATCGTCTCTGTTCATTGAAATCAAATCAAATATTGACCTAAAAATAATTGGAAACACTTATCTTAAGGAAAATTGAAAATGTTGCCTAAAAAATAAACTGAAATAAGTTTATAGCACTTAAATTATAAATAATATAATAAAAAATCACCAAAAATAAATATAGTTAAGAAAAAGCAAAAAATCAGGCTTGTCCTTTATATGGTTTACTCGCACACTTTATCCTCACAGACGAGCAGATGTGTTTCCTCTCTGGAGACGTGTTCAGTCTTTGTTCTTGCAAATTTCCGCCGTGTAAATAGCGCGAACGCAACTGTTTCTTTAAGAGAAAGAGAGATGGCGCACTGATTGGTTTACCTCATGTAACGCCCAAGAAACGCCAATTACTCATTAAGAGAATCAGGATGACCCGTTTAGATCATGCGCCTGAGCTTTTTCCCTTCGTTAAATTAGAAAAAGTGGATCCGGACACGCCCCGAGTGCACCTGCACCGTGTGCATTAGACCATGTGCTTGATCCTTAAAACAGGTCCGGCGTCTCTCCTCGTTGTGATGCAGGAATGATGTGTTTTCAGACCGAGATAACCGAGCCCATGAACATGAAGAGTTTCGTTCTGGATGAACAGGCCGGCGGCACGCTGCACAACGCCATCCTGGTGGAGCGGGTCAGTACCCATCACGAGCACAGAGCCGGTCTGAGTTCATCTCAGTGAGTGTGAGACGTTGTGATGTTTGTGTCTGACAGCACACGTCTGAAGTCCGAGGCGCAGACGTCTTGCAGTTCTTCAAGAAGATGTTGAGCAGCTACATCATCCATCACGAGAAGAAGTGAGACGACTCCTGCGCTCTTCACGTGTGTTTCTCTCGTGCTGTCAGATGTTCAGCGCTGCTTGTGTCCGTGTTCTAGAATGTTCCGTCAGGTGTGTGGCATTCCGCAGGGATCTTCAGTGTCGGCTCTGTTGTGTAATCTGTGTTATGGACACATGGAGAACTCGCTGCTCAAGGGCTTCCACAAGGGCGGGTGAGATCATCTTTAATGATGTCAGATGTGTGGAACATCACAGCCAGAGGTCAGATGTTCATGAGCTGTGTGTGTGTTTGTGTGCAGGTGTCTGATGAGACTGGTGGATGATTTCTTACTCATTACACCTCATCTGAGTAAAGCCACTGAGTTCCTGACGTATGTTCTCAACAAACACTTCTAATGAAAGATCACAACAAACACCAGTCTGACACTGATCTCTCTCTCTCTCTCTCTCTCTCTCTCTCTCTCTCTATCTCTCTATCTATTTCTCTCTCACACTCACTCACTCTATCTCTCTATTTCTCTCTATCTCTATCTATCTATATCTCTCTCACACTCACTCACTCTATCTCTCTTTTTCTCTATCTATCTCTCTCTATCTCTATCTCTATCTATATCTCTCTCACACTCACTCACTCTATCTCTCTATTTCTCTCTATCTATCTCTCTCTCTCTATCTCTCTCTCTATCTCTCTCTCTATCTATATCTCTCTCACACTCACTCACTCTATCTCTCTATTTCTCTCTATCTCTCTCTCTATCTCTCTCTATCTATCTATATCTCTCTATTTCTCTCTATCTATCTCTATCTCTCTCTCTATCTATATCTCTCTCACACTCACTCACTCTATCTCTCTATTTCTCTCTATCTATCTCTCTCTATCTCTCTATCTATCTATATCTCTCTCACACTCACTCACTCTATCTCTCTATTTCTCTCTATCTCTCTCTCTATCTCTCTCTATCTATCTATATCTCTCTATTTCTCTCTGTCTATCTCTATCTCTCTCTCTATCTATTTCTCTCTCACACTCACTCACTCTATCTCTCTATTTCTCTCTATCTCTATCTATCTATATCTCTCTCACACTCACTCACTCTATCTCTCTTTTTCTCTCTATCTATCTCTCTCTATCTCTCTATCTATCTATATCTCTCTCACACTCACTCACTCTATCTCTCTCTCTCTATCTATATCTCTCTCACACTCACTCACTCTATCTCTCTGTTTCTCTCTATCTCTCTATCTATCTCTCTCTATCTATCTATATCTCTCTCACACTCACTCACTCTATCTCTCTTTTTCTCTCTATCTATCTCTCTCTATCTCTCTATCTATCTATATCTCTCTCACACTCACTCACTCTATCTCTCTCTCTCTATCTATATCTCTCTCACACTCACTCACTCTATCTCTCTGTTTCTCTCTATCTCTCTATCTATCTCTCTCTATCTCTATCTATATCTCTCTCACACTCACTCACTCTATCTCTCTATTTCTCTCTATCTATCTCTCTCTATCTCTCTATCTATCTATATCTCTCTCACACTCACTCACTCTATCTCTCTCTCTCTATCTATATCTCTCTCACACTCACTCACTCTATCTCTCTGTTTCTCTCTATCTCTCTATCTATCTCTCTCTATCTATCTATATCTCTCTCACACTCACTCACTCTATCTCTCTCTATCTATCTATATCTCTCTCACACTCACTCACTCTATCTCTCTATTTCTCTCTATCTATCTCTCTCTATCTCTCTCTCTATCTATATCTCTCTCACACTCACTCACTCTATCTCTCTATTTCTCTCTATCTCTCTCTCTCTATCTCTCTATCTATCTATATCTCTCTCACACTCACTCACTCTATCTCTCTATTTCTCTCTATCTCTCTATCTATCTCTCTCTATCTATCTATATCTCTCTCACACTCACTCACTCTATCTCTCTCTATCTATCTATATCTCTCTCACACTCACTCACTCTATCTCTCTCTATCTATCTATATCTCTCTCACACTCACTCACTCTATCTCTCTATTTCTCTCTATCTCTCTATCTATCTCTCTCTATCTATCTATATCTCTCTCACACTCACTCACTCTATCTCTCTCTATCTATCTATATCTCTCTCACACTCACTCACTCTATCTCTCTATTTCTCTCTATCTCTCTCTCAGAACCTTGTTGGCTGGCGTTCCCGAGTACGGCTGTAAAATAAACCCTCAGAAGGTGGCGGTGAATTTCCCGGTGTGTGAGGAATGGGAGAGGTCAGGGGTCAGCGTGTTTCAGTCTCACTGTTTGTTCCCGTGGTGCGGCCTGCTGCTGGACACGCACACGCTGGACGTGTTTAAGGATTACTCGCGGTGAGGTGCTGTAATGTTATCAGACTGTAAATCACAGATGGATCTTATCTGTCACATGATGTGATGTCGTGTTTTAAACATTAAACCCATTCCAGGCAGCATTGTAAAAAAATAAAACATTGTTTTAAATCAAACACTTAAAACTGTGAATGTGATGTTAAACACTAATCTCACATTTATTCTGCTTAAATGCTTTTTTCAAAGAAAAGAGAGAAACGAAACTTTAGCCACAGATGACAAGGTGAATATGTGAATGTTTCTTTGCTCCGCCCCTATAGTTATGACGGCCTATCACTACGCTACAGCCTGACGGTCGGCTCCGCCCACTCACCGGCCACACTCATGAAGAAACTGCTGTCACTTCTGAGACTCAAATGTACCGACATCTTCATAGACCTCAGGGTGAGAGAGAAAGGAAATGTCATGAGAAACAACATGACTGAACCAACAAAAACATGTCAAATACACAACAAGACACATCCGGTACACAAACTACAGTACAGGTGTGAGCTGTGAGAGACTCACTTTGTGTTTGTGAACATAGATGTGATGTGTTTACAGATGAACTCTGTGGAGTCCGTTTACAGAAGCTTGTATAAACTCATTCTGCTGCAGGCTCTGAGGTAAAACACACACAAACACGCTTAACACACACATGCTACACACACACACACGCTACACACACACGCTACACACACACACGCTACACACACACTCTACACACACACTCTACACACACACTGCACACACACTCTACACTCACACACTCTACACACACACACACACTCTACACACACACTACAAACGCACACACACACACGACACACACAGACGCTTCATACACACACATGCACGCTACAAGCACACACTCTACAAACAAAAACATGCTACACACACACAATCTCTACACACACACACGACACATACTTCACAATCACTGTATGTGCATTTACATTGAGAGATTTGTTTGTTAATGAATAAATAGTCATTGTGAATAATAAGTAAACTGAAGCAGAAATTTGTGTGATTGAGGCTGATGTGTAACCTGACTCAAGATGTTTGAAGAGTCAATGATTGTGGAAAAAGATTCCATTCCCTGAGACAAACACAACACATTATAACCAACTGTGTGTGTCTGTGTGTGTGTTGACAGGTTTCACGCGTGTGTGAAGAGTTTGCCGTTGGGACAGAATGTGGAGACAAAGCCTTCATTCTTTTTAAAGATGATCTGGACGATGGCTCGAGTAGTTAACAAGCTCATACGACACGCAAATAACGGCAAGACACACACACACACACACGGACACACAAGTTGTGTGTAGTTAAGCTGGACAGTGTTGTATAAGGTGTAGTACACACAAACTGATGTGAGCGATTCCATACAAATGTCAACCCTATCATGAAAAAAAACAGTTTTTAAAACCTTTTTCATACTGGTTGATGTTGCTAGTAAACTATTACTATGTAATTATTTGATGTCTGTTTTCTCTTCTCCAGTTGTTTGATATTATTGCGTCAGGTTTATGCACTTCAGTTTACACTCACAGAAATCCTGCAAAGAATGTTGTCTATTAAAAGCATCCATCCTTTTTATCACAACAATGCATGTTTACTTTATTTCTTTAAAAAAATAGAAAAATGTCCCGTCCAAAAGCTGAATGTGTAATACCACAATGCATAGCAACATGACAAATGAGATCAGAGAAATGAGCAAGTTCAGTCAGGTGTAAAAGATGAGTTTAGTCTTATTGATTGTGTGTGTGTGTGTGTGTGTGTGTGTTTGTGTTGTGTAGGGTTGGTTGTATGTTTATCGGATGTTTGTGTTATGTAGGTCTGGTTGTGTGTTCATATGATGTGTGTTTGTTGTCTAGGTCTGGTTGTGTGTTAATCTGATGTTTATGTTGTGTGTGTTTATGTGTGCTGTGTTGTGTAGGTCTGGTTGTGTGTTTATCTAATGTTTGTGTGTCTTGTGTGTGTGTATTGTGTTTTGGAGGTTTGGTTGTGTGTTCGTCTGATGTATGTGTGTGTGTGCTGTGTTGTGTAGGTCTGTTTGTGTGTTTATCTAATGTTTGTGTGTGTCTTGTGTGTGTTTACTGTTTTGTGTAGGTCTGGTTGTTTGTTCATCTGATGTATGTGTGTGTGTGTGTGTGTGTGTGTGTGTGTGTGTGTGCTGTGTTGTGTAGGTCTTGTTGTGTGTTTATCTGATGTATGTGTGTGTCTTGTGTGTGTGTGTGTGTGTGTGTTTGTGTGTTATGTAGGTCTGGTTGTGTGTTCATCTGATGTGTGTGTGTGTGTTGTGTAGGTCTGGTTGTGTGTTCATCTGATGTGTGTGTGTGTTGTGTGTTCATCTGATGTGGGTTTCATGCAGGTCTTGTTGTGGGTTCATCAGACGGTGCGGGTGTGCTGCAGTATGAAGCGGTTCAGTTGTTGTTCTGTTTGGCGTTTGATGTTATCTTCAGACGTCACAGACTTGTGTATCGCTCTCTTCTCCCTCCACTGCACAAACGTACGTCTGACTGCACACATCATCATTACTGCACAACTATACAGTTCCGTATGTTGAACTTTCAGTAGTTGCTCATAGATGCATTATGGGTATCATGCAGTTATTGTGTATACGAGTGAAGGTTTGTTCAGTTCTGTTAATGATTGACAGTTATATTTTAGTTATAGTTATATCACAAATATATTCATTCATGAGTCATTTCAGGAATCAGACTTATGAGAATTATCTTAAAGAGACAGTTCACCTGAAAATAAAAATTCTGTCATCTTCTATTCACTCTCTAGTTGTTCCAAACCTGTATAAAAGTCTTTTTTTCTGATGAACACAGAGAAAGATATTTGGAAAAATGCTTATAACCAATCAGTTATTGGACCCCATTGACTCATATAGTAGGAAAAATAACACAACAGTAGTCAAAGTGCCTCAGAACTGTTTGTTGTCCTACATTCTTCAAAATATCTTCTTCTGTGTTCAACAAGAACAACATAAAGTATTTCTCCTACTATCTGAGTAAAATATGACAGAAGTTTTATTTTTGGGTGAACCGCTTTAAGCCGAATCTGTAAAAATATATGTAATACTATGTTATTATTAATAGTAGGATTTAATTGATAGTTTGTTTGTTTATTGGTATAAAGTAACAAATGAACACATCATGAATCTAATGTGATTTAAAAATGAAACAATAGAAAATGAAAGTTAATGTTCTTTACTTTGGTCTGTGGTAGATGAGCGATTATCACGATCACTGATTGTAATTCAGTTTGTGTGTCAGTACAGTGAAGACGTGGTGTTGTGTTGTTTTGTGTGATTCAGGGAGAAGACGTCTTCAGTGTGCACTGCAGGGCATCAGACTGGCTCGAGTTCATCAGGCCTCCACACCCAGAATCCCTCAGGATTTCAAAACCATCAAAACTTGAAGGTGGATGATGATGCGTCACACGACAGACTGTTTCATTTGATGCGTCTCATTCAGGATCAGACCGGAGCTGTAAATGTTTGATGGTTTCTCATTAAACTCAAATCTGTGATAAGAGAAGCTTGTAAAGTTTGTTTTTGTCAGCTGTCATCTGCTGTTTATCACAAATCACTTCAAGACCGTTGTTATGTTCATGTGTTCTGTACAGAAAATGAATGAAGAATGTTGTTCAGACGACTGAAATCGCACAAACATCTGTTTTTGTTCTGATCAACATGATTTGTGTTGTTCACTTTCATCTCGTTGTGTAAACTCAGAACTGTGGATGTTTTGTTTCTGTGATGTTTGAACATCTGATGTCCTCCACAATCTCATATAGTTTGACTAACTTTGTAGACAAAATGGTTTGTGTAGTAAAATGTTATAACCACAAATGTCCGACTTTAATTTTATTATCAGTTTATACATCAGTTCAATGTTAAAAAAACGCAATAAAAAAATAGAAAAAACAAACAGCACACATGAGTTTAATTGATATTTGAGGAGTTTGATTCCAAAAGAGATAAATACCGTTTTTAAAAATGTTCATAAATTTTAGTTGTGTTTTCAAATTAATAACATCAAACCGCAACTGGTACAAAATACAGCAAACTAACAATAAAAACACAATAACAAAATAAAAAACATCTCATTTTGGAACCAACTATGCACTAATATGTCTCTCTTACTCATTTCTTCTGTCACATTGTGAAGTTGTTTCTCTTTGTTAAGTCACTTATACTCCATGCAGATGTGTTTATAATCCTGTCAGTGAGTCTCATCCACAGACACGTGACGTGATGAGCAGATGTTGTGTTAGGTCTGGTTGTCTGTTGTGAAGGTGGGGTTGTTGTACGGGTTCGGCAGGTGTTCACTGTTGTGTGACCGTGTTTGTCCTCTCATCAGTCTGTATGCGGCCACGATGGGTATAGAGATCACCGGCACAGAGCTCAACAGCACACAGATGGCGAACACCCAATCAGAATACGGCTTCTGCTCCATATCCGGGAAATTCACCTGCGCGAGAACGCACATAAAATACTGACTTTACACTGAGTGCGTTTACATGCCTAAAATAAAGAAATCAGCTTAAAAAGAAACCCGTTTACATGAATAGTAATAAACCGCGTTTACACGCCTGCCGGGTTTCTCGCGTGCAGTGACGTCATCATCGATGGTCTGTTTAGTCATTAAAAATGCAGCGGGAAAGCGGTCGCGGTGTTTTTATATCTCTTCTCTTGTCCGCAGAACCTGCATATGCAACAATAGTTCTTCATTTTGACGTTTCTACGTCAACTACAAGATTTGAGAGAGGACTTTTATACGTTATTTTACTATTACTTCCGTTTGGGACTTTTACTACTGCGCTTTCAGACATGCGCACTTTTAAAAAACTGAGAGAACCGGTAAAGGTGTTCACATGCAGCTCGACGTCAGAATGGGCAAAACACGATCTCTGACGATCTGGTTTTGCTTAAACCGTTTATGAGCTTTTACGCGTTTACATGACCTTTCATATATCAGCTTATTAAGCAAATTCGTTGTAAGACTGTGCATGTAAACGCACTCATTGACAGGTGAAATGTTCACATCATATGTAATATTCCACTGAGAGTGAAGAATCATTTTCATTTCTTCTTCAATGATTTTGCAGGATAAATGTAAAGGAATCAGTCTTGGGCAGATCAGTCATCTGTGTGGGATGCAGTTTTAAACTCCTTTAACTCACATATGCAGGGTTCCAGGCGGGGTACGTGGGGTGTTCCTGCACCTGGACGATGACGTAAGCCACCAGAACGACCAATAGCAAGAGAGGACTGACTCCCATCCAGCACACACGCCAGAAGATGTTTGGTCTGCGGCCCGTCATCATTTCAATATCATCACAGAAACTGAAACACACTTCTGATGTCACTCACACGCTAGCGTTCATTTCTCTCAAAAGTGTGTTTAATGAGTTTAATTACCGATCCATTCCGTAGAAAACCACAATCCCGACCAGCTCGAAGAAAGCGATGACGAGGAGCGGAACAGAGCCAACGTAACTGTTGAAGATCTCCAGCCAATAATTCCCAGAACCAAGTGTGAAGATCAGAGCCACCAGAAAACACACAAAACAGATGATAGCTGAGGAACACACACAAACACACACAGATCAGAGCTGAGGAACACACACAAACACACACAGATCAGAGCAGAGGAACACACACACATAAGAGTCATGAGAAGACACACAACACAGATCAGAGCTGAGGAACACACACAAACACACACACATCAGAGTCATGAGAAGACACACAAACACACACAGATCAGAGCTGAGGAACACACACAAACACACACAGATCAGAGCTGAGGAACACACACACATCAGAGTCATGAGACAACACAGATCAGAGCTGAGGAACACACACAAACACACACAGATCAGAGCAGAGGAACAAACACACACAGATCAGAGCTGAGGAACACACACACATCAGAGTCATGAGACAACACAGATCAGAGCTGAGGAACACACACAAACACACACAGATCAGAGCAGAGGAACAAACACACACAGATCAGAGCTGAGGAACACACACACACACACACACACACACACTTGATGAGCACAAACACACATCACACCTGAGGAACACACACAAATCAGAGTCATGAGAAAACACACAACACAGATCAGAGCAGAGGAACACACAAACACAACACACACACAAACACATATCACACCTGAGGAACACACACACACTTGAGGAGCATAAACACACATCACACACACATAACACCTGAGGAACACACACACACATATCACACCTGAGGAAGACACACACACTTGAGGAGCACAAACACACATCACACACACATAACACCTGAGGAACACACACACACTTGAGGAGCACAAACACACATCACACACACATAACACCTGAGGAACAGACACACACTTGAGGAGCACAAACACACATCATACACACATAACACCTGAGGAACACACACACACACATCACACCTGAGGAACAGACACACACTTGAGGAGCACAAACACACATCATACACACATAACACCTGAGGAACACACACACACACATCACACCTGAGGAACAGACACACACTTGAGGAGCACAAACACACATCACACCTGAGGAACACGACACACACACATCCCACCTGAGAAACTCCAACGCAACAGACGTGATGAATGTTGATGTGTGTAGTGTTGTGAAGATTGTGTCGCTGATGTTTGTGTGCAGTACCTGTGAAGAGTTCTTTCGGGATCCATTTGGGAATCATGTGGAGATCCAGCAGAGGAGTCAGAACTCCCTCCAGATTCCCAAACATTGAGGAGAGACCCAGACTGAAGAGCATGATGAAGAAGAGCACGGCCCACACCTGTGAACCCGGCATCTCGATCACAGCCTCCGTGAACACAACAAACGCCAGACCCGTTCCTGAGGCACTCTGGGTAACACCACACTCACACATGACTGATCCACATCAAACCAGTGTGTAGAGGAATGAACGTTCTCATGATGTACCTGATCCAGGAAGGTCTTGAGGACGCAGAGTTTCAGGTTCAGACCCGACAGCTTCTCAGGATCTGATGCGTTCAGAGTCTTCAGCCAGTGGTCGTAGTTCTCAATGGTGACGTTCTGATCTCCGATGTCGAAAGCGTTCGTCAGATCCAAGATATTACTGTGACATCAGCAGCTCACGTGTTACTCACACTGCAGTCAAACATCAGAGTTTGTGACGTTTGTGTGTGTTTGTGTGTGTGTGATTCACCTGTTCACACAGCTGTTGTAGTTGGATGTGGCTTTAAAGCCCAAGATGGCGAATATGGGAATAGAGGCGTAAAGAGACGTCGCGCTGTTAATACATCCCACAAACAGAGCATCCCGCTCACAATCATTCCTGACACACAAACACAATCAAACATTCATTACACATGGAGTGTTGACCGTGTTGTGTTACATTTATTCATCTGAATGTGTAAGTGATTGTTAAGTGTATCATTCTGATTGTATGAAACACATTTTGTGAAGGAAAGGACCCAGAGATCTGGAAACATCTGCTTAACATCTCAGAAAGAGCAGTTGTACATCGATTCTGAATCATGAACATCTTACAGACGTCTACTGGATGTCTGACAGCAGACGTCTCATGGACACATTACAGAAGAGAAGAAAATGTTGTGCAGATGTAAATACAGACATCAAACAGACGTCTGGCAGATGTGTGTGAGCTGATAACCGCTCATACTTTTTGGGGTTGTAACTGGAGAATGCGATGAGACCTCCGAAGGCCAGAGACAGTGAGAAGAAGATCTGAGTGGCAGCGTCCAGCCACACCTTAGGATACATCAGTATCTGCCACTGCATACACAACATCACACTCATTACACCTGTGTGTGCCCGTCTGTGTTTATGCATGTGTGTGTGCATGTGTGTGTGTGTGTGTGTGTGTGTGTGTCTGTATGTGTGTGTTTGTGTGTCTTTTCGTGTGTGCATTTTCATGCATGTGTTTGTGTCTCTGTATGTGTGTGTTTATGTGTCTGTGCACGTGCACGTTTACGTGTGCATGTGTGTCTGTGCACGTGTGTATTTGGTTGTGTGTGTGTCTTTGCGTGTGTGCGTTTTCATGCATGTGTTTGTTTGTCTGTATGTGTGTGCATGTCTATGTGTGTGTGTTTGTTTGTGGGTATGTCTATGCGTTTGTGGCTGTAAATGTACATGTGTGTTTGTGTGTGTGAGACTCACATCAGGTGTGAACAGATACAGCAGACCGTCTGTGGCTCCAGGCAGAGTGAGAGCTCGGATCAGAAAGATGGTCAACACCAGGTAGGGGAATGTAGCGGTCACATACACAGCCTGCACACATCACATCAGTTTGTGTTGTATAATAGAGTGATGTTCAGACACACTTGTTGTGTTCTCACCTTGCCGATGGTCTCAATACCGCGTATGAAACAGATGTAAACGATGCTCCAGGCCGAAGCCAAACACAGCACCAGCCACCACTGCAGAGAGCCGTTCTCCTCGATGTCTGGAGTGATGTTCAGAGTCTTTCTGTACCAGAAATAATTCACCGGTGTGCTGAGAACACACTCCTCCACTAAACCTGAATCACACATCACGTCACATTGATAAACACTTTCACTACAGAAGAACAGAATAAACACTCCTGTTATTATCATCACAGTTAAATCTAAGATTCTCTAATGCAAACATCAATAATACAACAATAGAAGATCACAATACATTTCATTTGTGTGCGTGTGTGTACTTGTGTGCATGCGCGTGTGTGAGAGAGAAAGATGCAGTAATGGAAATATTACGTTACAGTCTTGATTCTCTTGTGTGTTATATTTGTGTGTTTGTGTACCCGTGAGGTTGTCGTTTACAGGACACTGACTCCAGGGAAGAGGTTCCTGAAAGGAGTGAAAGAAGTACCACAGAACCCACGCCAGGATTGTGTTATAAAACAAACCCACCAGGAATGAGATGATCATTGATGCCACACCTGTTGACATACACAACACCTTCATCATCATCATCATCATCAGTTTCCTCACAGCTGACAACAGACTCACTGAGGACTGGAGTTTGTTTTCAACTCTTGATAACATCAACATGACGTGTTTCCTCTTATGCAAACATTCCTGAAAACATTCACACTTGTGTTCTCTTTGTGTATGTGTAGATTTGTATCTGTAGAGAAGCATTATTGTGTGTTTCAGGATCTCTTGTGTGTTTTTCTTAAGATGTTCTGTGGGGATGATTTTTACTGGCTCCTTTGGGGTATATATATCCGAAGAGTTTTGGCTCTGTTTATTTTTATTACATTTTATTGTGCTTTCCAATTAATATCAATTAATGATTAGATTTCTAATTTTGGAACCAAACTCATCATATATGTTTGTGGGATTTCTTTTTGTTTCCATCTAAAGAATGTTGGCAGTTTGAGGTAAAACAGCATCTGTCATGATAAAAGCAGAATGATTCTGTGAGTTTCTCATTGTAAACGTCTTTTCACGAGAAAATGTGCAACAATGATTCACAAAACATCCATCCCATTACAGTCAGAGTCTGTTACTTTGTATTATGCATTAACATGAGCTGACAGACTCTGTTTTCTTTCTCTAGTTCTGGATCTACATCATTCTGTCACGATGACATCACACGACTCACCCACTCCACCCAACAGAGGAGAGATTGAGTGCCAGACCCCGATACTGCCCATCCTCAGACTCTGACCTATGGCCAACTCCAGATAGAGTAACGGCAGACCCTCAAACACCAGAGCGATCAGGTACGGGATCAAGAACGCACCTGACACACACACACACAGAACAGAAAACTTGATGCAAACTAACAACTTTGCAAAGACAAAATGAGCAGCGCTTGAGGATTAAAAGAAGACAAAAGCACGCACATTAACCTTAAGTGGGCGTACCAAAGCTCCTAAAATCTCAAAAAAAATATTATTTAGAAGCCTGTGTGTCTCGAAACGTCACACGCCAGGCGGAAGTCTTTTAGTTAATACATTTTTTATCAGGAATGTTTGGATTGTTTTGGTACTCGGCCCCACTTTGTCTAATCAAGGGTCATACAGAAATCAAACACCCCGCCTTTAAACTGGTCATGTGCTGGTTTAAGCTGGTGAGGGACTAGCACATGACCATCTTAAACCAGCAAACCAGCCTCAAAACATGACCCAGCATATGCTGATTTTCTCAACAGTCTTCAGCATTTAAGGATTGAAACATATTTGAAACATTGCAAATAAACACATGCACACATGTAATAATAATGATAATCATCAGAG
Source organism: Triplophysa dalaica (assembly GCF_015846415.1). NCBI lineage: Eukaryota > Metazoa > Chordata > Actinopteri > Cypriniformes > Nemacheilidae > Triplophysa > Triplophysa dalaica. Next base: position 16,007,188 of record NC_079566.1, on the reverse strand, counting down.
AAGAAGAAGAACCGGCTGTAGATTCTGTCAAACTAAACTTCTTTGCAGTGGAAAAACATTAAAACATAAAAAGGTCTTCTCTGAGGAACTGAAAGTACACTGAAATCCTTATTAACACAGAAATATTTTAAAGTTGTAAGAGTTAAAAAAACATAAAGAATACCGTAACATCAACTACAGTGTTTATTCTAGAACCTTTAACAATATCTGAAGAGTTTGGTTCCAAAATGAGATAACTTCATTTTAACATGTTTCATAATCATGTTTTTTTATTGGTCATTCCAAATAATATCCATCAAACTGCAGTTGGTTTGTGTTGATTTAAGCCATAATAACCCCAAGAATACAGCTGACTAACACAATAAAAACATGATGACATCATAAAAAACATGATTATTTTCTATTTATTGTTTTCAAATCTGTAATTGTGTTGATTTAAACTTTAATCCTGAAATGAAACGCACCTCCTCCGTAAATCTGACACAGGTATGGAAATCTCCAAACATTCCCGAGTCCAACAGCAAATCCAATACAGGTGAGCAGATACTGAACCTTATTGTCCCATTTGGGTCTCTGTTGAGTGTCATCAGACTTGATGCTGGTGACGGTGCTGGACGTGTCCATCCTGATGATCAGATCTGTGTGTGTGTGTGAGCTGTGCTGTGGCTTATATACTGACAGTGTGTGTGTTATCTATGACACATGTCATTTAAATGTGCTGTTGTGTCCTGCAGTTTAATGTGTAACCCCTGTGACTTCACCCAAAACACTCTTTAAATCTGTGCGTTTACTGTAAAAACACACAACTCCAGATGCAAAGGTTGACTTCTATAATATTTTATCATGCAGAATCAGTTTTTATGTGGATAATGTTATGCTGTTAAAAACAAAGTCCTTAAGCTGTAAAAAGAAGAGGACTCGCTCGTTCAGAGATCCTGATTTATTTATGTAAAGTAACACATTTACAATGTTTCATTGTTTCAAAGCAATTTTACATAAAAAAGAAAACACAAAAGTCTGCTAAATGAATAGAACCCATGTGTAAAATACAGCAGTACATAGAAAATAAACACAGAAAAGAATACAGCTAATGGTTTTAATGGATGTTTTTTGTCAAATGAATGATTCACTCTTCTGTGAGGTTGGGAAATTTCCAGTTCTGGTTCCATGAAGTGTACTTATGCTTTTACATCCGTGACATGATGTTTCAGTGATATTCTGATTAAAAAAAGTCAAACCAAGCTGGTATAACTTCCCCAAGGGTTAAGCGTGTTGGTCATTATACCTAAATAAATAAAAATACAATGAAATATTTGGCTAGAAACATACCACAAACATATGATGATGATGAGTGTCAGTGCAGGCGTGTCACAGCGCCAGTTGTCTGTGAGTGCAGTTGGTGATTAAATCAGTTTGTCTCTCTGAAAGACATCAAGAAAATCAACACAACTGTATTTAACATGCACTGAAATATAAGTGCTTCATCTATAAAAAGTGTCTTGGAGAGAATTAATCCCACGAGTACAATTTTATATTTATAGCTTGTGCAACTCAAGACGGTAATAAATCAATATGACAAACAGTGAACGTTAAGACGAGAATCTCTGTTGTTTGATCCTCTCCTGTGTTTCATTCATCTTCTGCATCATTAAAGTGTTCAGAGTAAACACTGACTGTAACCATTGATCCTCATTCAGTCTGTTTATAGATGTTTAGTAGAATCATAAGTTAATGTGACATGACTGGAAATCACCCACTGGTTAATAATTAAGTAATTAAACCTTGAGTTTGTGAAATATTACTTTTTCAGTTTGAATTGTACATCATTTTGATCATTGTTTAGGAGTTATTTGCATATTTGTGTGTGTTAACAGGTTTGTGTGAGTGAGTGAGTGAGTGATTATAAACCAGTACCCCTATAATCCATCACTAGAGTCTTTCCCTCTTGTCCAGCACACAGGGACATTGACCGCAGATAATCTCTATTTCAACACAATCTGATCATCATTTATTAATGAAAGATAAGAGCCATAACATGTTTAATAAAGACAAGAGCATCTGTATTGTGATTGGTCAATAGTGACATTCTTCAATCGAACCGCTCATGTAATAAATTTAAATAAACAAAATGAATTGATTTATGCGTAGCTTTGTGCAAACACATGTATAGTAGAAGAGATATTGCATGATCATCTGAATGTCCATTATCCCACAGATCACAGGAATCCAACATATTCTCTTCCTACTTCTACATATACATAAAGGAAGACCTAAGAGACGTCAAAAGAGCACAATGTCTGACATCATTCAGATTTTCCATCGGTTGGTTTGAAAGTAAAGCCTCAGATCCACAGGTCACGGTGTCAGAAACATTGAGTCAATCATTGAGATGTTTTAACACTCATCTGAAGTCTCTCAGAAGTGCTGGCGGTCATCTGTGCTTTGAGTTCATGTTCTCTCGAGCGGAAGCAGTTCCACAGATATTTAAAGACGGCCACTCCAGGGATGAGCAGACCGGGAACACCGGCCAGTATGAAGATGATGCCATTGATCCAGTCAGGGTATGTCAACCTTTTAAGGGATGGAAAATTCATCTGGAGAATTAAGAAAGAAAGGTGAGTCTGTTTACTGAACTAACGTTCTCTCTGTAGCTCTTGAGTTCACACAGATGTGATTGATTCTAGAACATCAGTGAAGAATGAAAGTGTGATGTACCCAGTGAGGATCCCAGACCGCATACGTCAGCTGTCTGTTGACTGTAGTCATGAAGTAAAAGATGAGAATGATCAGAATGATGAGAGGACTGACAAATCTCCAGCACATCTGCCAGAATAGATTGGGTTTGTGTCCCACCATGAACTCTATGTCTCCGTTGAACCTGAAAGAGAAACAAGACCACAGACTTTTGAGTAGAAGGGAAAAATGTTACAGACCCAAAACTAAATTGTGTGTTGCTTTCCTTCACACAAAAGATGCTTCCAAAGGTTCTCCGATGCCGTGGAAGAACCTTTTGGTTGCAAATAGAACCTTTAACATCTGAAGAACCTTTCTGTTTCAATAAAGGTTCTTCAGATTATAAAAAGTAAGAAAGAGATTCTTTGAAGAAGCATTGACAGAATGGTTCTTTGTGAAAACAAAAATGGTTCTTCTGTGGGATCACTCTGAATAACCTTTTAAGCATCTTTATTTTCAAGAGTGTATGATGAGTAAGTTTACAGACATCATCTCAGTTTTATATGTGATTGAGGTGAAGATGAGTTAATGACGAGAGAAGTTTTATATTTGTGACCCTGGACAACAAAACCAGTTTTATGGGTCAATTTTTTTAAATTGAGATGTTTACATAATCTGATAACTGAATAAATAAGATTTCTATTGATGTTTCAGGATATCTTAAAGTGGCTGTACATCAGTGTTTCATGCATTCTGACTCTTTACACTGTTAAAGTTCTCTCTTCTCATGCTTAACATGGGCAACTTGTCAAAAACCGAGTCGGGTGTATGACGTAGTATTTCTGTGCTCGATACACACCCCCAGCGATTGTACAAGTTTCAGAATGTTTTTTTCAAACATATAAAACTGTTTTGTAACAACTTTTCTTAGTCCCTAATTGGACAATTCTCCCAGAAAAGCACTCGACACGCCCACATGAGAGCAGGAGAAGGAGCAGACGTCACTTTCACTTGTAAGCAGGAGAGAGAGAGAGGGAGGGAGGGAAAGTTCCGTACTGTACCTGTCAATGCCATAGATGTAAACCACAGCGATGATCTCACAGAGAGCGATGACCAGCAGAGGAATAGAGCCGGCGAATCCATCAAACAGAGTCAACCAGTAGTTTCCAGACGACTGAACAAATATAAGAGCCACGAGGAAAGACACCAGACACGTCAGACCTGAAACACACCACACGAGAGAGCTCAGAAAACATTCATGAGACATCACACTCGTGATCATGTGTGTACCTGTGAAGATCTCTCTAGGCCACGTCTTAGGAAGAACATTGAGGTCCTGAAGCGGCACCACCACACCTTCCATGTTACCGAACATGGTGGAGAGTCCCAGACAGAAGAGCATGATGAAGAAGAGAAGAGACCACAGAGGAGACACCGGCATCTTGGTGATGGCCTCCGTGAAGACGATGAAAGCCAAACCCGTGCCCTCCACACCCTGAACAAGCAAACACACTCACGTGAACACAAAACTCAAGATGATGAATGAAAGGGATTGATGTGTGTGAACACCTCGCTGAGAAGAGTCTGCAGGTCACAGGTCTGCAGCTTCAGTCCAGCGATCACTTCTGATGATGTCATATTGAGATGATGGAGGACGTTACCATAGTTACCGTCTGTGAGGTTTCCCTCCGGAAGATCAAATGCATTCATTAACGTCAACATGTTCCTGTGAGAGGTTTTGAGAGATTTACTTTCAACATTCAAAATGCTTACTACGGAATCAAGAAACGCAGAGAAGTGAATCCAGTCCAACTTTATTTATGACGGATGAAAATATAGAAGGCATTTTGTGCAAGCGTGCAGTTGAAGTGTATTTGTCATAAGGGATAAGATGTTCTTGACAGGTTTGTGTGATGCATACTGGCCTCTTCAAACAGTCGTCATATTTCTCTGTGGCTCTGAAGCCGATGATGGAGTAAATGACAGTGGCGGAGTACACAGACGTCAGGCCGTTGATCACAGAGATGGTAACAGCGTCCTGCTCACAGTTGTTACTGTTTGAGGGTAAAACATGTGACACGTGAAGTTGTGGTTGATGTTAGGTGTCATTTCTTTCTTTCAGACTTACTGAACAGGGTTATAACTGGAGAATGAGATGAGACCACCAAACGCCAGAGAGAACGAGAACAACACCTGAGCTCCAGCGTCCAGCCACGTAGACGGATTCATTAACTCATTCACCTGAACACACGTGTGACATGACATACATCAGACTTCTCTGTGTCTGTGTGTGTGCCCGTGTGTATGTGAGACTGACTGTACACAATCACTGCTTAAACTGATGGACATACATCTGGAGTGAAGAGGAAGATGATTCCGTCCTGAGATCCTTTAAGAGTCAACGCTCTGATCAGGAAGATGGTGAGGACGGCGTACGGTAATGTGGAAGTGATGTACACGGCCTGGACAGAGCAGGATCAGAGTTTACACGTGAGCAAGATTTCATCATACGAAGGTCATGTGTTTCTTACCTTTCCTGTCGTCTCGATGCCTCTGATACAGCAGACGTACAGCACGGTCCAAGCACACAGCAAACACAACACCAGCCACCACTGCAGACCACCCGAGTCCTCGATGGACGCCGAGCTGTTCAGAGTCTGTCTGTACCAGAAATAATCCACCGCTGAGCTGCTGGAACATTCTGACTCCAGACCTGCAGAGAGAGAGACTCAGAACATCATCCATACACATCAGTACAGTATGCATACAACAACACCAATGAAAGACACTTGTCATCAGAACATGATTTTGACGTGTATGTACCGGTTCTGTTGGCATTGACAGGACACTGACTCCACGGCAGCGGATCCTGAAGAGAATTAAAGAAGTACCACATGACCCAGGCCATGATAGTGTTATAGTACATCCCCACCAGAAACGACACCAACATAGACGAGATACCTGAAGAACACATCAGCATCACATCTATTAAATGATCAGAACGGTTTAATATCGGAGTAAAGTCTCATGTGAGTCAGAAATCCCACATGTGTGTCTTTCATGAGAGTTTGAGGAGAGACATGCAAAAACCGATGCACTGTAAACCCGGATGAGTTGGCAATGAAATCTTTCAGTTTTAGAGGTCCGCAGAGAGAAGTACGCAGAACTTTCAAATTTTGATAACTGTTAAGTTAATGTTCTTACCAAATCTTAGCAAGTGCGACTTAAATATTCAATTTATCCTTTCTATGAAACTAAGTAGACAGAACTTAAATAATTACTGCAAATAATTTTTTGAGTTTAACTAACAACTTTAAGTTAATCCAAAATAATCATAATACTTTTATACTTTACTTAAAAGTTAAAAAAAATTTTAAGTAAGTATTACTTTTTTATAACATTAAGTTTACAGTACTTTATCTGTTTGATTATTTTATTGAAGATCTCTATCTCAACATTTTTCAACACATTGCCTCACATCCAGATGATTTCACCTGTACAATCTACATTCATGTACACCTCCAGACTCTTGATGTGTTCACATCTGAGACTTAAATCGATGCTTTAATGAAACCCAACGGTCATTGAATCTCCTGAGCTGTGAGAGAGAAACCAATAATGGCTCACCCACTCCGGCTAAATAAGGGTTAATAGCGGTCCAGACTCCAACGCTGCCCTTCCTGAGTCTCTGACCGATGGCAAACTCCAGATGAAGAAGAGGAATTCCCTCCAGCACCAGAAGAATCAGGAACGGAATCATAAAAGCTCCTGAAACATCAGAAAAATCACACAACACCATTGATCGGATATTACTCTCTAGATTGTGTCACCTTTTCTTTTAACATGAGTTAACGGATCACTATAAATAATCAGATGTGCTTGACAGATTTTTATTTATTCAAAAATTGTTTTGTTATAATAATAATTTATTATTGATCTGACATGAGTGATTTCTTAAAGGTCCAGTGTGTAATTGTATTGAAGATCTATTGACAAAATGCAGTATAATATACGTAACTGTGTTCAGAGGTGTATAAAGACCTAACTTAATGAAGTGCTATGTTATTATTGTCTTCAAGAGCTATTTTCTATCTATATACACAGCAGGTCCTCTTGCATGGACTTCACCATGTTGTTTCTACAGGAGCCCTAAACGGACAACCTGCTCAACAGAGTAAAGTTGTTATGGTAAATATATCACGGTATCTAGTCGTATTGCGATACTGTGTACGTTCATAATTAAAATCTACACAATTCCTTAATACACAGATATAAATGAAACACAGGGTATTAAGTGAACTGTATTATACCACACACTACTTTGCAGTATTAACTATAGAGATTGGATAAGATTTAGCAATTCCTGTAGAACACTATAATATTTACTGTGTTAAGATTTAAAAACAAGAATGTCTAGTCATTTTAGCAACGTTTACTGTCGTAACTACAAAGATTTTTTGACATTGGAACTAATTCAATCAATGTGGAACAAATTGCATTTAAAGCAATGCTTATAACGGAAAATGTAAGGTTTACTTTAGATGTGACTAAAATGGCCAGTATGTGGCGACATTTTTTTTTGTGTCAGTGAATCATTTAACCAACTCATTCAAAACAGCTGAGAACGAAGCAAGTTTCTTGATGAATGACTCACTCTCGTCCGAGTCTTTCAAAATACGGCACTAAAATACCACCGATAAAAAAACAGTGGGTCATCGTGGGAATTTTGAAGCTTTAGCTTCACGAATATACCAAAGCACCGGTACACCATGCAACCCAACAACAGAGCATTTCATAAATACGTTATCTCCTGCGGCAAAGAAGAAAGAATGTGCCCACATGTTTGTTTGTCTTGTGTTAGTTCCCAGAGTGCTTCGGGAGAGAGGTGGAGTGAGCCGTTGGTTGCAATTCGAAACCTCTCCACTAGATGCCGCTATATTTACAATTACATTTATGCATTTGGCAGACGCTTATATCCAAAGCGACCTACATTCTTTATCCTACACATTTATACACAGGTATGTGCAATCCCCTGGGATCAAACCCACAACCTTGTGTTGTTACACAATTCTCTTACCACTGAGCTACAGGAAAGCTAAAATCTTCACATCGCTACTTAAAGTATTATTCTGTGATTTAAGGGATATTTTACCCCAAAATGACAAGTCTGTCATCATTTACTCACATTCTAGTTGTTCCAAATCTGTATAAATGTCTTTGTTCTGATGAACACAGAGAAAGATATTTGGAAGAATGCGCATAACCAGACGGATTTGTCCCCCATTGGCTCCCATAGAAGGAAAAATACAACGGTAGTCAAAAGTGCCCCAGAAGTTTTTGCTGTCCTACATTCTTCAAAATATCTTCTATTGTGTTAAACAGAACAAAAAACAATAAATTATTTTTCCTAAAAAAAAGAGTAAATGGTGGTCGAGATCTGTCTGGTTATAAGCATTCTTCCAAATATCTTTCTCTGTGTTCATCAGTACAAATACATTCACCCAGATATGTTACAGGTCGAGGTGAGTAAATGATGACAGAGTTTACATTTTTGGGTGAAGTGACCCTTTAACTGATGAACTCTAGCAGGTTATTAAATGACTGTTTAACCTGTTAGCTAATCATTCAATGACACGTTTCTTTCTCATTTCACTTCTTTTAGAAAGTTGTGCATGTCTGTATAGATTCAGATTCATCTTTCAAACTTTTGCAGGAAGCTGTTTTTGGTTGAACTCATTATCTGACAACAGTTTTGAACATCCTCACATATACATCTGACATGAACACACTGTTGTTGTTTTATATGCTAACAGGATTAATATGATGCAGTGAATAATAAAAGTAAACGAGCCGAACCTCCTCCGTGACTCTGACACAGGTACGGGAATCTCCAGACGTTCCCCAGACCCACACAGAAGCCCACACAGGTCAGCATGTATTGAGTTTTATTGTCCCATTGAGGTCTCTCTCCAGCATCCTCTTTCTCAATCCTCTCCAGCTCAGCGTGAGACGGGATCCGCTCGTCCAGACCTGGGTTTGGAAGCTTCATCCTCATGTCCTCTGTCTGTGAGTGAATGTTGTTCAGTGTGTGTTCTTCAGACGAGTGAAGTGTTTGTTCAGCAGATCTTCACTGATGCTGGTTAATACATAATGATCATTAATGCATGAGCGTCGACTCACCCTTCCCACATTAACCACCATTAACCATTCACTATGATCTCAACAGAATCACCATCATTTTACCAATAATCAATAAACATTTCCTATGTTAAAACCATGGGTTTCTGTATCATGGAATGCTTATTGAATCAAAAACAATAAATGAAATTTACCTTTTGTTTGTTTATAATAGATGTTGTTTACTAATTCATGGTCAGATTAAATAAATGTGACCTGCTTCTCTTACATGACAGTGCAGTTGTGTAGCTGTTCAGATCTGATTCAATGTTAAACATGAGGGATCTTAAAAATAATGACATCACACTTTGATACACTTATATTGAATTTATCACTTATTTTTTACGGAAAACTTTCTCATCAGAACAATAAAATACATATTGTTCTTACATATTTAATGTCATTGAACATTTCTGCATACAACGAAATTTGTATATAAATGTGTATAATATTTCATTATAATATGTTCATATTTCTACATTATATGTTCATTAGAAAGTACAGAAACACGGACAGGTCTCTTAACCCTCAGTTTAGTGTCAGCTGGATGTTTTGTGGTGGATTTCTTTACAGAACACTGTAAAACTTTGCTGTAGTTTTGCCGCAGGTTTGCCAGCAACTTACTGTAGATTTAATTACGACTTAAAACTACTTTCCTATTAGTACTGTTTTCAGTTTGATTAAACTTTACACAAAGACATGGCAAATAAAGGACATTCTTATAAAGCATTTTTGTCTTAATTTCATGTAAAAACTTTTTAAATTATGATACAAACAAGAAAACTGTTTGTTTTATGAAAGAAATTGTAAGAAATAGGTTTATATTACTGGCAGCAAAGTTTTAGAGTGTAGTTATTCAAACAATGAAAGATTCTTAGATAGTTTGTGCAAAAGTGGACTCTGGTTTGTAAAAAAAACAGATGCATGTCGACAACAAAACAGAAACACATTAGTATCATTTACAGCTCAGTGCATTATTATGTTTGTAAACTTGTGTACATATCATTTATCAAAGAGAGAGACACTGTACACACAATACTGTTCAAAACTCTTTACACCCACCAAACCACACAAATGTCACTTTGTGACTGAAGAAATACAAAATATATACATCTTCACCTTCAATTATCTTTAAAATACACAGACTTTTTTTCATTTTATGAGCAGTAAATCTCTTATTAATTGTTTCATAATTTAGTCCAAGTTGTCTGTTAACAATTTTTTATTAAATAAAATAGAACATTAGTTTTGTCTTGAGAGAAAGTTTATATTCAGAGGCATGGTTTTGAACAGTAGTGTTTCGCTGATGTCAGATCAGTTCTGTGTTTCATGTCATGCGTGTTCTCTCGTCTGAATTTAAAGGGCTGGTGAGATTGAGCTGGTTTCTCTCTCTGTCATGTGTGTGTGTGATTATGAGATGTTTGTTTAGTTGTGATTGTCTGAATGAAGTGTATTAATGTTTGTGTCGCTCTTGTCTGCTTCATCACTCATGTGGATTCGAGCAGACGTGGAGCTGATGGCTTCTTCTGTGTGTTTCTCTTTCTTGCAGCAGCGTTTCTGGATGAGTTTGTACAGCGCCACACCGGGAATAAACAACGCTGGCACTCCAGACAAAAGGAAGATGATGATGTAAACCCACTGGGGGTAATTCAGTGTGACCAGAGCGGGAAAATTCACCTGTAGATATAAACACAACACAACATCTTAGAGAGAGGAATGCTTTATAATGTCTGATGTTTAAAGACCCTGTGAACAGGAAGTTGAGATCAACTGTGAACAGCCGTTGAATTTTTAAATGAAACTCGAGTGACAGTGAAAGGGGAGGAGTTAATGGAAGCCACGCCCAAGACGTCAAACTACGTCATTTCAAATGCCGGAAGTCCATATTCAGATTTTAACTGCAGATTATGAAGGTACATGAATTTTAAAAAGAAAATGACCCAAATTGATAAACTATTTACAATAAACGCTGCAATATTTCATGAAAAATAAGAATAGCCATTTTTTATTTCACTGGGACTTTAGAACCTTTTGGACAAAGTTGACAATAAATATGCTAACTGTGCTAAATTGATTGATTCTAGTTTACCATTAAGTTCACATAGCTTTATATATATATATACAGTGTCAGGTGTAACTAGTTACTAAGTAATTAGTTACTGTAATTTAAAAATTGTAATTTCCTTAGGAAAAGTAAAGTAAGGGATTACTCTTTTTTTATATAACTTTAACTGCAGTTACTTCAGATGTTATTGAACTAAATACTCTGTAATATATTCAATAGTGGAAATGACATCAAAATTCTAACTTGAAAATGTGTGCTTTGATGTATCCTTTTCACATTTGTATACTTTGATCAGTTAATAAAAATCATTTATTAAGTTATTTATTAAGTATTTGAATGAATTGAGACTCGTTTCATGTCTATGCTTGAATCACTGAACTAATCGGTTGATGTAGGATATAGAAAGTCATTAGTAACTAGTTATTCACTTACCCAACACTGGTTATATATATACATTTGTGTTAAGAGGAGATTTTATCTACAGACATCTTCTGTTTGTTACGATGTACTGTAGGACACACAGTCTATATGACTGAAAGTGTGTGAGGTGTATGAGATGTAAGTGATGTGTACGTACAGATTCAGGGTCCCAGGCGATGTAAGTGAGGTCTTTGCTTATAGTGGTAACAAAGTAAAAGAGAAAGATGACCAGCACCACCAGAGGACTGATGAATCTCCATGTGGCCTGCCAGAAGATGTTGGGCTTGTGTCCGATCATGAACTTAATGTCATCATTGAATCTGCTCACACACACACACACACACACATCTGAGTATGCCTTGAACATTTCTTTCTGTTTATTTTTTACTAAATCTGTGAATGTTCTACTTTTTTTATTGAATTCCAAGTATTTGAAACGTAAAAGTCAATTTTTATATTGACCTGTCAATGCCATAAATGTAAGACACGGCCATCATCTCACAGAAGGCGATGATGAGCAGAGGAATAGATCCAGCGAAACTGTCGAACAGAGCCAGCCAGTAGTTACCAGAACCCTGAGCGAATATAACAGCCAGACCAAAAGAGGCGAAACACACCATCCCTAAACACACACGCGTGTTACATCATGTGAAAACTTCTTCAATGGAGTGGGGATTTCTTCCGTGTACCTGTGAAGATCTCTTTAGGCCATCTCTTTGGGAAGATGTTGAGGTCCTGAAGCGGCACCACCACCCCCTCCACGCTGCCGAACATGGTGGAGAGTCCCAGACAGAAGAGCATGATGAAGAAGAGAACGGACCACAGAGGAGACACCGGCATCTTGGTGATGGCCTCCGTGAAGACGATGAAAGCCAAACCTGTGCCCTCCACACCCTGTCATCACGTCAGACGTGAAGCAAGAAGATTTACACAATGACCCGTACAGAAGCATTGTGTTACTGATGAAGAACGCAGACCTGACTGAGGAACGTCTGCATGTCGCATGTCCTCAGACCGAGTTCCTGAAGAGCGTCTGGAGCTGTGCTGTTCAGATTCTGAATGAACGAATCATAGTTGGTCTCTGTGATGTTTCCCTCGGGAAGATCGAACACATTCAGCAGCGTCAGAATATTCCTACACACAAACACACAACACGGCGCTGCTGAAACAGAACTTTAGTTCACCTTAAAGGGGCGGTTCGCTCAAAAATGAAAATTCTGTCATCATTCACTCATGCTCATGTCATTTCATACCTGTGTAAATAAGATAAAGAAATAAAAAAAGATATTTGGAAGAATTTTAGTCTTTATCAAATCTGTGACATCAACTACCATAGTAGGAAGAATTAAAGGTGCCCGAGAACTCTTTGTTTTCCTAAATTCTTCAAAATATCTTATCATGTGTTCAACAGAACAAAAAACGTTCCTAACATGGTAATGGATGATGTCCCAGAATTGAAAATTGCAGACATTCTCTCAAATATCTTCATCTGTGTGTTCATTGGAACAAATACATGTATACAGGTTTGAAACAACGTGAGGGTGAGTAAATGATGACATATCTTTCATTTTTAAAACACAACAGATGGGAAAAATAATAATAATAACTTTATTTTCATATAGCGCCTTTAAAGCAGCTTCTAATGAAACACAAACCCATTGAGACATTCATCGAATCGCTCCGTCGCCCTGAAGCCGATGATGGAGTAGATGACAATGGCAGCGTAGATGGATGTCAGACCATTAATTATTGAGATGATAACAGCGTCCTGCTCGCAGTTGTTACTGTAATGACACAGATAAGACATGTGAAGATCAAGAGAAGAGAATGAGTTCAGACTGATGTGTTTACAGTACTCACTGTACAGAGTTATAGCTGGAGAAAGAGATGAGACCTCCAAACGCCAGAGAGAAGGAGTAAAACACCTGCGCACCTGCGTCCAACCACGTCGACGGGTTTAACAACTCGTCCAACTGAACACAACAAAACCACCGGAGAATAGATGAAGAGTTTTTAACATATTTCAAAAATCATGTTTTTATGAGGTCATCATGTTTTTATTGTGTTAGTGTGGCTTAAATCAAAGCAAACCAAGTTTTGATTGATTTGAATGATGCACAATAAAAACAAAACAGAGTTATCTTGTTTCTCATCTCTTTCAATAACTCTTTCATCTTTTATGTAAACAACCCTGAACAACATTGACTTCGGAGACATTTCTCTAAATATCTTCTTTTGTGTTCCACTGGCATACAGATAAAGTGTAAATGATGACCGAATTCTGCTGATCTTACGTCTGGTGTGAACAGGAACTCGATGCCTCTGACGGAACCTTTGAGGGTCAGACCTCGGATCAGGAAGATGGTCAGAACCACATACGGCAGAGTGGAGGTGATGTAGACGGCCTGAAGAGAATGAAGGGTTGAGATAAACATGTCAGATGGTTTTATCTCAATCTGTTTATAATCACGACGTCCACCTGTTCTTTACCTAAACATCCGCATGCAGACATCACTCATGTTCACTCAGGGTCATTTCAGATGAATGTGATCTGAACATACCAAACATATCAAGTTTGGTTCCGAGATGAGATAAAAATGTTCAAAAATCATGTTTTTATTGTGTAAGTTAGGTGTGTTTTTATGGCTTAAATCAAAACAAACCAATTAATTGGAATGCACAATAAAAAAAACATGATTTTGAAGTTCTTTTTAAACGGAGTTATCTCATTGTGGGACCGAACTCTTCATATAGACTTTATTCTGGGTTAGTCTTATTGCTCATTTACAAACCTCAGGTTTGTGTTAGTGTCTGTATATTTACAAGGTTAATGATAATGACTGAAGTGATGTTTTCTTGTCTGTTAGTCAATGTGCTAATAAATGACAGCGTCACGCGCACGCGCACGTGCCACACACCGTCACCGCTTGACACTTTGAACTGTTTTCCTTTCCATAGTGTTAAATGATTATTAACGTGTGATGCTAAACAACATCTACAAACACTAAACTTCTTACGAAACAAACTCATCAAGGTCGATAACACCTGCGGAGGAAAACGTTCAGATCGGGTTTATGCTGTGATTAAAGTCGGCATGAAATTAAAAATAATTATAATTGTTTTACACAGCGGTCAAATATTTCTTATAAATTATTTATCCGTGCTTATCATTATTTATAATCAATAACTTGCACGTGTAATCTGGTGTAAACTTTATAAAAAACGTTAACCGTAAAACGACCTATTCACGAGGAATGGCGCGAGGGGCGGGGCTGCAATGACTGACAGATTGCAAACTGGCGTTCAAAACTTTCACCTTTTAATGATCCAATCAGTTATCGGATGAAATCAAGTCCCGCCCTTTTACTCATTTTAGAAGTCGTTTCACCCTTTTGACTAGAAGGGAAACAGCTACCTCTACTGGGCATGCGCACTTCAAAACTGCATAATTTTTGTCACGCTGAAAACAGTTGACTACAATGTTTTTATTATTTTAAGGTTTCGCTTAGGGTGGGGATAGGTGTAGACGTTAGCTAATGTAATTTATTGTAAATATATGGCGAGAGTTTGCAGCACTTCCGGCCATAGCTGTATCCCTTCTAGCAACCAGAGCCATTGAAGAGAGAGTCGCGTCTTCTCCGTTGACTCCAATGGAACAGTTATATCACAGTTTCAATAGTTACCGGAAGTTACCAATAACTTATGGAGCAGAGGCTAAACAGACCAACTGAGGTAAACTTCTAACCCATTTAAAGATGAAAGCCATTTAATGAATAAAAATGAAAGAAATAAAGCTTTTAAAGAGAAAACATCACTTCCTGCAACTATCTAAAGGCTCCATGAATCACGTGACACTCCAGTGTTTTGGACGTCTGTTGGCAGAACTCTCTCTCTCAATGGCTCTGCTAGCAACAACCTCGTTTCAGTCTGTTATACGTCACGATGGGGATAAAAGACAATCGCTACTCCCGTTTCATGTCGACTTTAAACAAATTCAGAATAATGATCAGAAGAGAAGAAAGAAGCCTTGTTGATTTTCAACATTACAGAACATAAATGCTTGTTAGAGGGTCTGTATGAACCTTGCCGGTGGTCTCGATTCCTCTGATACAGCAGACCCACAGCAGCGTCCAGGCACACACCAAACACACCACCACCCACCACTGCATTCCTCCGGTCTCTCCTATAGATGACGTGGTGTTCAGCGTCTCTCTGTACCAGAAATAATCCACCGGAGAACTGCGTGCACATTCAGACACCAGCCCTGTCGCACACACACACACACAGACTTTTATTTATACACCAACTTTGACGTATGACCCAGTAACCCTGACGTCATGTGCGTCCATCTGTACCTGAACGATTCTCATTGACAGGACACTGACTCCAGGGCAGCGGGTCCTGGAACGAGTTGAAGAAGTACCACATGACCCAGGCGATGATGGTGTTATAGTACATCCCCACCAGAAACGACACCAACATAGACGAGATACCTGTAGAACACACGTGATGTCAGTTTACACGCCTCGCTGTTGAACATACATGTGTTCCGTCTCATCTGATACTCACCCACTCCGGCTAAATAAGGGTTAATAGCGGTCCAGACTCCAACGCTGCCCTTCCTGAGTCTCTGACCGATGGCAAACTCGAGATGAAGAAGAGGAATTCCCTCCAGCACCAGAAGAATCAGGAACGGAATCATAAAAGCTCCTGAAACAGGACAGAAGACAAATAATGACAAACAATGAAAGTGGTTTTGATATTTTGACATTTATGTTTGATTTAGAGGACAAAATCTACTCTCTACTAAAGGATGAAATGAAGAGTTTTGTTCCAAAATGAGAGAAGTCCCTTTTTAAATTTTTTCAAAATTCATGTTTTTATTGTGTAAGTCAGCTGTGTTTTTTGAAGTTATTATGAATTAAATCAAAACAAACCAACTGTGGTTTGATTGATATTTATTGGAATACACAATGCAAAAATATGACTTAAAAAAACTAAGTTATCTCAACTCTTCAAATACTTTATGTGTGGAATGTGAAAGTTTGGGATCCTCATCATGAAGTGTTGATTGTATGTTTTGTGCTTTGTCGTGTGATTTGATTTCAGTTTTATGGCTTTATCTCCACGTGAGCGGCCATCTTATCAAAGTTCTGAGACACTCGGGCTGAAAGTCCACACGTGGATATGAGCGGCTGACATTCAGGGAAAGAGAAACAGGTGTATTCACCTGTCCTATCTGACAGATAAATACAATCTACATCAACATTACAATGTGTGACAACATAAACATATGTTGACAAAACATCTCGTTGCTCAGCGAGGGTCTTTCATAACTCAATGGACTTTAGATGTGTGGCATTATTAGATAGTTTAGAAATGGAAAAAAAAGGTAAATTTGATCAGCGTTTTAAACATTTGTTGAGTTTTTTTTTTCATGAACATGAGAAACAAAAAAAATCCCGTAAAAAACGGATAAAGTTCTTGCAGAAAATGACCAGTACATTTTCATTTATTCTATGGACATTTCTGTTAATACCAAAACAACTTAATGCAGTACAAAATGTGAAATACAGGTAAACAACTGTTAAAATGAATACGGAAAATTCCTTCATTTTAATACAGTATATTCTGCTCTATTTTTACAAAAGAAAATTTGTAAGAAACTGAGAAACAGTTAAGAAATAAAATCCAAATCCAGTTTATCTTTCCTATAGGAGATAAACTGATCTCAGGACTTGTGTTTCTGGATCAGATTTTGTGTAATAACTCAGTTTAATGATTTCGTATAAGTTAAAAGGAAGCTTTATGAAACATGTGAAGAGATGTTTATTGCTCTTCCTAATGGAAATGTTGGGATAAACTTGTGCTGTTTGAATCAGTCGGTTTAGGGTTCATTACCGCCGCACACACCTGGTTTCTGAATGAATGTTTAACTGTAATTGTTTTAAGTGG
Source organism: Triplophysa dalaica (assembly GCF_015846415.1). Taxonomy (NCBI): domain Eukaryota; kingdom Metazoa; phylum Chordata; class Actinopteri; order Cypriniformes; family Nemacheilidae; genus Triplophysa; species Triplophysa dalaica. Next base: position 15,989,898 of record NC_079566.1, on the reverse strand, counting down.
TCGTAAGGAGCCCATCAGATCCCGTGTGAGGTTTTATGACAGTGGACTCTCAGCGGGTGAGTAACACAAATACAAATCAAACACAACACATGTCACACTCATCAGCTCTGTGTGTGATTTCACTACTTTGACTTTGATTTACAGAAGCTGTGGTCATATTATTATATTTTGCTTAAAGAGTGTGCAGTCATTCTGTCAAATATATTCACTTAGTTCAGTTTTTATTTTCTGTATGTATGAGAAATATTTTGATCATTTTTTCATCTTTATGTCATTTCAAATCTTCTGCAGAACACAAAAGAAGATATTTTGAAAAACATTGATAATCAAACAACACTGAAGAAAGACTGACATCAGTGTGAATACATTTATTTTTGGCTAAACTGTTTCTCTTAACCGTGACTTGACCGTCCACATCACTGTCTGGTTCAATTCATCATCACAGTACGTCTGTCACAGGTGAAGTTTTCTCAAGTAGTCTAGTGTCTTACCTCCTCCGTGACTCTGACACAGGTACGGGAATCTCCAGACGTTCCCCAGACCCACACAGAAGCCCACACAGGTCAGCATGTATTGAGTTTTATTGTCCCATTGAGGTCTCTCTCCAGCATCCTCTTTCTCAATCCTCTCCAGCTCAGCGTGAGACGGGATCCGCTCGTCCAGACCCGGGTTTGGAAGCTTCAGTTTCAGCTTCATGTCTGCTCCGTTTTGGTCCAATTCAACACAAACACACTGATGAGACGAGAGAGAGAGAGAGAGAGAGAGAGAGAGAGAGAGAGGTGGTAATATACCTCAATAAACACTATCACAGTATATACATGATGAACTTTAGCATCCCCTCCCTCACTCTCTCTCTCCCTCTCTCTCTCTCTCTCTCTCTCCGTCTTTCTTTAAAGTTTATTTTTAACACCATTGGGATTTTTTTGCATCCTATTTGCCCCCAAACTTTAGGGTAAGGGTCAGGACTCATTCAGAATATTCATTATAAAATGTGTTTTTAAATCATAGGTGTACATGTTTTTGTGAAATAAACCTTTTCAAAACTCAAAAAATTGCTATTTTGAGGACAACAAGGATTTCTAAAATGATGCATTATTCATTATTTTATTTTTTATTGGCTTTAAGGCACAAAAGAAGTCAGAACAAAAAAACTTTCTCCTCTCACACATTCCCTCCCAAAAAATTATAAATATGACGATGATTGTGATTGTGTAACTCAAATAAATGAATCACAAAAATCATAGTTAACCTAATATTTTCATCTGATGGGGGAGCCGATTAGCATGATTTCGGTTTTGGAGCTGTTTAGAGAGAGAAAAATATCAAACATCCAGTTCTTGATCATGGTAAAACAGTTTGGCCTGATCTTGAATGCATATAAACCTCTGTTTCATCAGCATAAAAATGATAATTAAGATTGAGAAATTGTAGTAATTCACCAAGAGGATGAATATACGTGCTGAATAGTAAGGGACCCAAAACTGACCCCTGTTGATCTATAGCCACCCATACACACAAATTGCCTGCGGTCAGAAAGATAAGACCTGAACCAGTCCAGGACTGTTTCTGACAAACCAGGTACAGATTCAAGGCGATTAAGTAGCACGACAAGATCGATGGTATCAAAAGATGAGCTAAGATCCAAGAGAATGAGACGGGATAGAGCCAGAAGCTATTAGCAAAGCGTTAGTAACTTTGACCAACTCAGTCAGTTCTTGTGCAGTTTTAACCTCTAACACAACATCTGACATTGTGCTTTTCATGTTCTGTGTGTTCAGGAGTTTCGTCTGGTGAATGATTTCAGATTAACAGTGAATAAATTGTTGTAATCATTTTCATGCGCGGGGTAAAGGTGTTATCCGTGTGACACATTGACAGATAATGGACTGAATAATGATGAAACTCTCTAAAAACCATTGTGTTAAAAACACCACATCACTGTGGTCTTTCCGGGAAAACACACAACATGTTCATCTTAACATTGTGTTTTTGTTGTGTTGTGTTGTCTCTTTCATACGTAATCAACAAAAAACATTTTAATAGCATGACACAAACAACGTGTTTAATTATGAACCTTTTCCTTCATGAGAGTGACGTCAGATGTTCTATAGGGACATACAGACAATCTTGTGCGTATACATCCAGATAAAGATGATAAAGATTATAGTCATGTTTACAACATTGTTTATCTGCTTTGTTTGTCATTAACTGAAAATGACTCTGCAAATACTGCGATGGGATTTCTGATGATAAAGACTCAACACATCATTCTCTTCAGTTATCACCAGTGTTGGGTGTAACTGGTTACTAAGTAATTACTTCCTGTAATTAAATTACATTTCCCTTAAGAACGTAAAGTTTTTTTTGTTTTTTTTAGGCATTTGGCAGACGCTTTGAGTGACTTACATTGCTTTATCCTATACATTTTACAAAGGTATTTGCAATCCTGAGGGATCGAACCCACAACCTTGCATTGTTAACACAATGCTATTACCACTGAGCTACAGGAAAGCTGAAAGATAGGGATTACTCTTATTTTTCTGTAATTTAATTACAGTTACTTCTGATGTAATTGAACTAAATACTAGAATTGACATTAAAATTCAAGTCTAACTTTAAAATCCGATCTTCAATGCATCTTTCTCACATTTGTAATACTTTAATCAGTTAATAAGAGTACTTTATGTAGTTACATTTTATTTATTTGAATGAATTAAGAGTCGTTTCATGTTTATCCTTTGAATCACTGAACTAATCAAGGTTGATGTAGGATATAGAAAGTCATTAGTAAAAAGTCATTAAATACTCATTTGAACAGTAATATAACTACACTATTACATGTGTAATTAGTAACAAGTAATGATTTACTTTTTCTGAGTAACTTGTCCAACACATTAAGTTATAACTTAAATATGTGTTCATTGACTACGTACAAAAAACTGTTTCAAACAGAATACATTAAATTACACTCTAACAACAACACAATCTGTCCTTCACTTAACACATATTTTTTGTCCATTAAAGGGATAGTTATGTTTCTGTCATCATTTACTCAGCCTCAAGTTGTTCCAAACCTATACATGTCTTTGTTATGATGAACACAAAGGAAGATATTTGGAAGTATGTCAATAACCTGACGAATCCCATCCCCCTATTACTGTCATATTAGGAAAAATAAATACTATGGGAGGAATGAGATCTGTTTGGTTTGGTTTTAGATTTTTGTGTTTAGCGGAACAAAGAAATGTATACAGATTTGGAACAATCATGTAAGTTAATGATGAACGAATTTTCATTTTTAGGTGAACTATCTGTTTAAGGGCATCACAGTTTGTGTTCTTTTTACCTTAGCCTTGTATTGTCCCTTTTATTTATTTTACACAATCAACCCAAAATGACACGTTGTGTGTCAAAATTCCATAAAACAAATGATGCTATAATAATTAAGAAATCATAAAGCATTTGAAAGTCTTTTATAACAAGTTTCGAACACATATTTAACGTTCGTTGGGATTTGATCCCCAGCACAAGTTGAGCTATATGAACAGCTTGTTTCTTTAAAATAAATCACTATTCACTAATTCATGTACGTTGATTTTAATAATGTTCTTGATTATACTTTTATTTCAGAAAGAATGAGAGAGAACGAAGCGTGTGACATCACTCATGAGCAGAAGATGAGATCTGCTGAGCAACATGATGACTTCAGAATGATCATCAAAACTCTTCAGGCCATCACACTGAAGGAATCATTGACAGAACTGAAGTCCTGAAGGAGAATGTTGTGTTTAAAGTGATGTCTCTGCTGCCCTCTGCTGTGTCTTTCATTCACAATCTCAGTTCAGTTTGTGTCTGACTAATTCACATTATTGAGATTTCACATTTAGAGTCTGGTACAAGAAGATGACCTGACATCATTTTATTATCCAAATGATTTCTTTGTGTTCATCTCAAGGAGGAGAGAGTTAATGAAGAGATATCTGTGTGAGCTATTGCTGACGGGGTTGAAATGCAGATAGATGTAATTGTGAACTAACTTGTGCGTATATTTACAAACAGCAGTCTCACTGTACTTTTCGTGTATTCTGTTTAATATTTAGTGCATTTATAAACGATGTGTAAACTGTTACCATCGCAGATGATTTAGACGCTGCGTTACTCTCTCTGTCCACACGATGTCACTGTTTCTCAGTGACCGGCATCCGCAGCCGAAGCGCTTTATCCGCGGGGGGTGTCCGACTGTCCTGCAGCTTCAGCAGCGTTCGGCCGCGTCACTGACGCTCCTCAGATCCTCCGGCCGGTCTGTATCTCCTCTTCTCCCGCTGGTGAGCTCGGTGAAGGTCGTTTGTTGTCGTTACCGGAGAGCGCGCGCGTGCATACGTCTCATGGACGCATCATGTCGTCGTTTGTTTGTCGGGTTCAGTTTTTAGACGACACCGATCCGTTCAACAGCACGAGCTTCCCCGAACCGACCAGACCTCCGGTGTACACATTCAGAGAGGATATACCCCTGATCAACCAGCTCGCGGGGATCCACAGACTCCTCAAAGCTCCACACAAAGTGAGGAAATACATTACATACATTAACGTTGTATTCGTGACAAACTTTTTTCTGTTGATTTTCCGAATGACATTCGTTTCCAAATCACGTTTGTTAAAGGACCATCAAATAAAGTTATCGTTTGATATATTCTCTTTTATTTTATATTCTTTATATATGGAGTAATTGTGTTGAGTGTAACGTTATGTAGTCACGGGTGTTCATGCGGTTTTATTGTGTAGTGTTTGTTTTTTTACTTAATTTTGTATCATGTTTATGAAGATTATTTATAAATGAGTGAAGTGTTTAAAGCGCGACAGGTGCAGAGCCGCTCCAGATATAGAGGACCAGCAGCTCATGCGGGCACGCGCGCGCTCGCGCTCGCGCTCATCAGTGTGGAGTTTACCGTCTTTACACTCTTATTAAAGTGTTGATATTAAACTGTAAACAGACTAAAAACACACAATCATCAGTCAGACACTGTGAGAGCTTCTCTGTGCTGTCAGGAGATGAAAGATTTAAAACACACGCCAGGCGTGTTTGTTCTCTCAAAAACTGCAAAGACAACTAGTTCATATTCACATTTAAAGTCATATTTCTACATGTATTAAGGAGAAGTTACAAAATTTATATTTAATAATTTGAGTTTCTCACAGTTTTCATGTGTACGCTATCAATCCTTCACATTGGATGTCACTCCTGAGGTTTGATTTTGTTGAAATTCGACAGACACTTGACTGAAATGACCACAACACATCTAGAACTGATGATGACATGAACATTTGAGATAGTCGATTAAATGTGTATCCGCTGATGTTTGTGTGGGATGTTGTGGTTTATCTCAGTCATTTGAAGGGTTGTCATAATTGTCCGGTTTGGTGAATAAAACACAGGTTTGTGCTGATAAAGAATGATGATGTGGAATGATTCTGTGCACATACGCAAGCACACACACACACATGCAAACACAAACGCAAGCAAACACGCATACACTAACGTAAGCACACACACACACACACACACACTGTACTTTTGTTGTTTGAATTAATATATATATATATGTTGTTTTCTTAATGCTCTATTTTGTTGTGTGATTGTGTGTTATTTCAGTGGTTTTATTGTTTGGTTTATTTGGACAGTCAGTGACCCACAGACGAGTTCAGCGTTCACTAGCTGCCACTTACAGCCGCATCTATTTATAACAGCAGAATGTGAGAGAGACGCTGTCTTCTGTTCACAATATGTTTAACTGATGTACAGTTACAGTAACACAACTGAGTAACACACACACATCAGTGACACAATCAGATGAGAAGGTGTTGAATGACTCTGAACGTTCAGTAGGTGTGTGGTACAGTGTGGAATGTCAGGGGTTGATTTTCAGAGGACACATATCACCTCACCAGAATTATACAAAAAAACACCTAAAAAATGACACAACATGTTCTCTGTTTAATGGCACATGTCTCTTTCTACACGCACACGTGTGAGCTCAGATCAATGGGTGGAAAATCAATGCTTGTGAGTGTAGTGTGTCTGTGTGTGTGTGTGTGTGTGTGTGTATGTGTGTGTGTGTGAAGTGTGTGAGTAGTGTGTGTGTGTGAAGTGTGTGTGTGAAGTGTGTGTTTGTGTGTGTGTGTGTGAAGTGTGTGTGTGTAGTGTGTGTGTGTGAAGTGTGTGTGTGTGTGAAGTGTGTGTGTGTGAAGTGTGTGTAGTGCGTGTGTGTATTGTGTGTGTGTGTGAAGTGTGTGTAGTGCGTGTGTGTATTGTGTGTGGATGTGTGTGTGTGTGTGTGTGTGAAGTGTGTGTGTGTAGTGCGTGTGTGTATTGTGTGTGTGTGTGAAGTGTGTGTAGTGCGTGTGTGTATAGTGTGTGTGTGTGTGAAGTGTGTGTGTGTGAAGTGTGTGTAGTGCGTGTGTGTATTGTGTGTGTGTGTGTGAAGTGTGTGTAGTGCGTGTGTGTATTGTGTGTGTGGTTGAAGTGTGTGTGTGTTGGGTTCATCTGAGTGTCGTCTGACTGAACTCCTGTGTGTGATTCCGCTGCAGCTTCAGTCAGTCAATGTGTTGTTATTATTTCATTTGGTCACAGCTCTGAGAACACTTGACAGTTTTCGTCGATATAAAGTTTACAAACAAATTCTGAATATTTGATGTATTATAACAGATGCACAATACTTTAATGACTGTTTGATGGTTTGTGAAAGCTTCACTTGATATATTCTTCTGTAGCTCTGGAGTGGTCAGTCTGAGTCACATGGGGTTTCACAGCTCATGTCATTGGCTCGAAAACTGTCCAGAAGTGAGCGCTCATGAGAAATAAAGGAGATCAGAAAAAACTGTTTCATGTCCCTGATGAAGAATCTCATTGAATGCTTGTGTCTGTCTAACATGCTCTCTCTCTCTCTCTCTCTCTCTCTCTAACACAAGCAGTTATGTGTGTATAGTTGTGTGACACATTCTTGGATAAGATGTGTATGTTGGCACGTGTATGATCTTAAAGAAAAGATGAAAGATCTGTATGAATTCAGATGAAATATACAAAAGCAAGTGTTATATTGTGTGTGTATGTGAGCATGTGTGTGTGTGTGTGTGTGTGTGTGTGTGATAGGTAAACCCTACAGTACGGGGACAAAATGTCCCAACAAAGATTGCAATATCCAAATCCTTGTTCTTGTGGTGAAATGTTTTGGTCCTCATGGGGAAACAAGCTTATAAATCATAGAGAAAGAACTTTTTCTGTAAATTTAAAAGAGCAGAAAGTGTTGTGTGATTGTGAGGTTTAGAGAATATGATATACAGTTTGTAAAGTGAAAAAACGGACAGTACATGTATTTATTGTGCCTGAAAGAGAAAACACAGCTGTGTAATATGACGTGTCTCTCACATACAGTATAACCATCTTATGACTGAAGCTCGTGAAAACACTTTCGATGTTATACGTGTGATTTCTTTAAAATGGAACACAGTAGATTATAAGAATCACAGCACAATCCTCTTCTGTTGAGTTGTAGTGTGTTTACAGTAATGGTGATTGTGTTTCTGTGCTTGTAGCTTGACGACTGTGCTCTTCAGCTCTCTCACACCGGTGTCTATCTGGATCTGGAGTTATCTCTGTCTGAACAGAGAGATGAGCTCGACGGATTTCAACAGGACGACTGCGGAGGGTAACGATCTGCTGCATACTCCACAGCCTACACTACACTACACTGCATGCTCAATGCCACTCACTACACTGCACTGCATAATCCATGCCACTCACTACACTGCACTGCATAATCCATGCCACTCACTACACTGCACTGCATAATCCATGCTACTCACTAAACTGCACTGCATAATCCATGCCACTCACTACACTAAACTGCATACTCCATGCCACTCACTACACTGCACTGCATAATCCATGCCACTCACTACACTGCATACTCAACGCCACAGCCTTCACGGCATAGTCTAGCAACACCCTACACTCGACTGCATACTCCACACCACTCACTACACTGCACTGCATACATTATTATACTCTCACTGCTGGCCTGATACAGTATATGAAGAGTCTGTTGTCATCATACGATGTTTATTGTGTCATGTTTAGTCAAGTCATGTGTTTACATATAGAACAATGTTAGAGTAGTGCAGTGAGATGTTTAAACACATTCTGTGTGAAATTTTCTGTTGAGATGTTTCTGTGATTAACATTGTTTCTTCTTTCTGTCGGTGTGTGTTTGTGTTTCAGGAGGGGAAAGAAGCACAGCATTATCTTACGCACTCAGTTGAGCGTCCGTGTTCATGCGTGTATCGGTGAGTCTTACAACACATGTATGCATGCACACACACAAACACACAAAAATTATAATTACACGTGCAAGTGAATTTGCATCCAAAACTCGAAAGAAGTTCATGGTAATAACAATAAAAGTGAAATTTCTGAAAATAAACATTGAAACAAGATTTGACAGAAACACAAGAGCAGGAGTGTGTAAGCAGAACATTTCATGATGTTTATACAAAACAACAACTACATGTTAACACATCCCCCATACTGAGATTCTAGATGTCATGAAGTGGCTTTGATAAACACACACCAACATACAGTGTTGTGTGTGTGTGTGTGTGTGTGTGTGTGTGTGTCAACTTCTGCCAAGAAATACCTCACAAAGCTGCTAAAGTCATTACACACACACACGCCTTAAATTATACACTTTACAACCATCTCTCTCTCTTTCTCTCTCTCTCTCTTTCTCTCTCTCTCTCTCTCTCTCTCTCGCTCTGGCGCTCTCTGACTCGCTCTGGCTCTCTCTCTCTCTCTCTCTCTCTCTGTGGTTATCTGTTCAGTGATATTGTAGCTATTTTAGAATTGCAGATCAATCATCTCATTGGCTGTTGCTGGGGGCAAGGTTAAAGGTCAGGGCATGGGGGGAGTGGTCGAGACGGTTCATTACAATTCATATTTCATACCTCAGAATACCTTTGTGTGTGTATGTGTGTGTTTCTGTCAGTAAGATCTTGGGGGTCATTGTGAATCTCTTTGGTTTCTATGGTAATGATTGTCATGACATGGAAGGGGTCAAGGGTCAGTCATAAGAGTCTCACACAATATAGATGCAGATCTGATACAGAGGGGCAGAGAATTCCACAATCTACAATCACGGTTACCTCTGCATTTGACCTTCCACTTTGGGATGCGTAACAATCTGTGGTTGGACGACTGGAGAGACGAGAGGGGGAGTAATATAAAATAAAGTAGTAAACATGTGTCATGAATGCTAGAATTACCCACAAACCCTTTTTCATATTCAAACTTTAACTTGAGAGTTAATGTTAAGACACATTAGTGCCATGGTCTGGGCTCTCTCTCTCTCTCTCTCTCTCGTTCACTCACACACACACTCACATGTGTGCAGCAGTGATGTGTGTGTGTAAAGTGATCTATCATAAGGAGCAGTGAGTTAAATTTAGCATCATGGGGATGTTGTGCCTGTCACAAGCCCCGCAGTGACTCGGAGAAACACCCGTGTAACTCTGATATCTTTAGAAAGTGTTGACACCACACAAGTGTGTATGTGTGTTCACAGAGAGAGAGAGAGAGAGAGAGAGAGAGGTTGTGATAAACACAAGATGCTATACACATCCTGTTTTACATCACACAACATTCAGAGTGTTAATCTGCTGTGTGTGCGTATGTGTGTGTGCGTGTGTGTTTTATGGGCAGATTGTTTCAGTCAACTATTGTGTGTGTGTTTTTGCCTGTTGTGTTTATGACACAGAGTTGAGAGTTTATGACCCTCATATGTGTGCCACTAGAAAGAAGACCCCCCACAACATCTTTTCTGGCTGCGTCAGGTTGTCATGGCGATGTGATGTCACATCCTGAATGTTACGATATCTGTGAAAAGACATCAAGAGAGTCTGATCATTAGCATACAGAGTGTGTGAAAGTGTGTGTCAGTCGAGCCGGTCAGGCACTGCGGCATTGTGGGATATGATGACATCACTGCAGTGTGTGTTAGTGTTAGCGGCTGACCCACAGACAGTGAATGTGTTTTATTGGTCTGAGATTAAAACAGAACACTGGTCATTGACCTCCAGCACCCGTCAGCTGTGTACAAGACAGACGAGGTGAGAATTTTACAAATGACTGTCGCCACGGAAACATAGCGGCATCCAGATCCAGTGATGTCACCAGCAGAAACAGGAAGAGGGTGTCTGATATTAAAAGCTTGTGAAGTGCGGCATTGCGTTCATCACTTCAACACTTGATCTCAGATTCTGGACACACAGCCGATAAGATATAAATACTCATAGATCATGTGATCAAGACTCTGACATCATCAGAAAAGACAGAATATAATTTTAGTTTGTCTGTAAATTGTGTCTGGTCCAAACGCCTCTCTTAAACTCATTCCTTTGTTGTTTGTTATAAACGGCTTTTGTACGGATGTGAAGTGACACGTGGAAGATGTTATTTAAGTGGACCGCAGACCTCCAGCCGTCTCTTCTGACTGGTTATTTTGGGCTTTTTCTTTTTGAGTTTCCGAAGTTCAGAGAGCTTGAGCTCATCTGTCAGCAGATGTCGTGTGATTATTTCGCACAGATCACATCATCTGAAAGAAAACCAGCAATGAACTGAAGTCACTTTGAATGTTGCTTCAGGCATGTTGCTATGCAGTTTTTGGGCTGGTTGCTAGGTTTCTGCTTAAAGACGCAAATCATTGTGTCATTGCAGGGCTGTACGTTAATTTTTTTTGCAGACAGCATCAGAGCTACAGAGTTGAAGGGGTGATATGAACACAGCTAAAAGCAATATTATGGCTTGTTTTAGATGAACTGCAGTGTGTAAACACCATTTAAGGTGTATTATCTCCTCTTTGTTCCGCCTCTCTGAAACACACAGATTTTTCACAAAGCTCTTGGCTCTGAAAAGCGAGGTGTGCTCTGATTGGCCAGTTCACCAGTGTGTAGTGATTGGTGGAATATTGCAAGCTTGTGAGGGAAATGAAACGCCTCTGACCATATTTGGAACATCAGGTTCCTCTTCAACTGTACCGACAGGTACACCACCTTACTTGAGTATACATTTGGGCGGTCTTAGTCAAATCAGACCACCAACTGATGTAGATTTGAGGGGGTGTGGTTACACCAGGTGTTTCAATACTTTTATATAGAATGAATCTTTTCTTCCACATGACCCCTTTAAGTATTATTTCTGTGTGTTTTACATGGTACTACAAAGCTGTGTATTATGACAAATATCTCGTATCATGCTCAAAGTAATTTTACTTCACAATATTGTATTTTAGATAAGAATTCAGTATTGTAAGTCAACTATCAATTGTTTCGGAGAAATCAATCTGCTAATGATATGAAATAAATGAAGATTCTAAGAGCAGAGATGCAGCAGAAATTTGCTTAAATTCATTTTTACCAGATTAGTAATGTGAACTCTTCTGAGGGTGAAGAAAGATATCTGAGTGTGTGTGCTTGTGTGTGTGTGTGTGTGTGTGTGTGTGCAGATTACATTGCTCTGAGATTAAACCTGCAGCAGGTCACACACTAATCTGATTTAAACACTCAGAGAATCTGCTGGATTACACACACACACATACACACACAGACACACACACACACACACACACACACACACACACACACACATACACACACAGACACACACACACACACACACACACACACACACACACACACACTCACACACACACACACAGGCTCAGGGGAGGTATACAAACAGTAAACAGATGTTATATGGAACAGAGGGAGTTTTAATGATGTGTAAATAGGGATGTGTATGAAAACTGAGATTTGATTTACTCATGTGAGGAAATGCATCTGTTGGGAAACACACATTGTGAATGTGAAGTGAGTGTGAACGGCACATTTCTGCTGTTGTGTTTAATGTCAACACTCAAAACCTCAGAGAAAGCAGACAGTCATTCTGTGTCATTGATGTGTGTGTGTGTGTGTGTGTGTGTGTACCATGATCTTCAGTATCAGTCCGTCTCTGTTGTGTTAGTCTGTGATGTGATCTGAACCACACACATGCACTGACCTGACATCACATGTCTCTTATAACTTTATACATATAGAAAGGATAATTTATACAGTTAGTGTACATGAAAACTGTCTAATAAATGCATCTATTCTATAATGTTTCTAACTTTAGTGTTTTTATGTCTCTAGTGTCTGTTTTAAGATTGTTATTTTTCTGTAAAGCTGAAACCTGTGATGTGAATGTGTGTGTTTGGAGGATGATGGATCTCTTGGCCACGTCCATCAGAACATTCCAACAGAGTTCTGCTGTGTTTCCATGACACAGAATGAGATCAGATCTGCCTCACACACCTGTCGTGGACTCCATCTACAGACTTCTCTGTTCTTTACTGACGATCAGATCACTTTACTGGAGCAGCAGACGTTGTCATGATTATGAATAATGTCATTAAGAAAGTCGCCTTCATTCTTTTAGTGACATATATTACTCTGAACACATCCACACACGCACGCGCACATACATCCTTTGAGTCCAGAAGCTGTATTGAGATCAACACAGAAGTGTTCATGATGAATGATGTTCAGCAGAAAGTATTAACATGTGTGTTTGTGTGTCTTTATTGCCATCAGACTCACTGTAGATTTGTTTAAGTGTCAATAGAAATAATGAATTTTGCATAAAATAGTGACTCTTCTCTGGAGAAACATCTGAGAAGCAAAACTCTCACTGAATCTCAATCATCTTATTGCTGTTCTCTCTCTCTCTCTCTCTCTCTCTCTCTCTCTCTCTCTCTCTCTCTCTCTCTCTCTCTCTCTTTCTCTCTCTTTCTCTATCTCTCTCTCTCTCTCTCTCTCTCTCTCTCATTCACTCACTCTTTCTCTCTCTCTCTCTCTCTCTCTCTCTCATTCACTCACTCTTTCTCTCTGTCTCTCTCTCTCTCTCTCTCTCTCTCTCTCTCTCTCTCGTTGCAGAGAAGTTGTATAATTCAAATGGACGTGACTTGAGAAGAGCGTTGTTTTCTCTCAAGCAGATATTCCAGGTAAACACACACACACACACACACAGATAGATAGATCAAAAGCTGTGTGTTTGGTTGCCGTTTCCATAACAACGAGGGTCTAGCGGTGTCTGCGGGGGTGACAGTGTTTGTGTGTGTTTGTAGGATGATAAGGATCTGGTTCATGAGTTTGTGATGGCAGAAGGTCTCTCGTGTTTGATTAAAGTGGGTTCTGAAGCGGATCAGAACTATCAGAACTACATCCTCAGAGGTGAGTCACACACACACACACGTCTTCATTTCATTTCTGTTAATACATATTTACATTTGCTGTGTTTTTAAGGCCTAATATCACACCTATCTGCAGTACTGAATGTTTATATTCACTTAAATCTGTGTTCTGCAAATCCACACGATTGTTCAGAAGTAAATATTCCTCATGTTCTTAAAACCTAAAACCTCTGATGGTGTTTGTTTATGGAGCAGTTTCTGGAGTCTAGTCCCAGACAAACTTAAATGTCAGAAGTGTCTGGAGTGAAAACAATTTTACTGACATATTTTTATACTTCAATGTGAATTGTTTGTCTTAAGATTCACACCAATATTTTCTTTGGTAAAGTATTTCTCCTTTAATTTTTCTAAAGCCTAGTCCTGTTTTAAAATAATCCCTGTGCAGGAAACCACCCTTAAATGTAAAAGTATTTTATGAAATGTATTTTTAATTAAAAATAATTGTTAAAAACGTTTTTAAATATTGCTGAGAATATTGCTGTTGATTCTAGGACAAAGAGTGACTGCAGTGAAGATATTAAATATAGTTTTGATTTATTTTGATTTTATGTCTCAACATAATTCCCAGAGTTGTTTTGATGAGTCTAGTATCATTTAAAATTGGTTAATTCATAAAAGAGTCAAATAATTTGAAGTGTTTCAACACTGATGCTGCTGTTATTAATTAGTTTTATTAACTGACTCAGTGTTAGTAGAGGTATAATAGCGCCATCTGTTGGCCTGAGTTGTAAATGGCCAGCAGATGTTTTTAGTGTATAACCCTTTGATAAATAACCAATAAATATTCTGTCATAGACTCATTCGTTTTTTTTTCATGGGCTGCTTGAAACCCGTCTCTTAATATAATTATTTCAAGAGTTTGTAAATTACATAAAAATTTAAATCTGCTGTAGAAATTCTGCTCAGTCAAGTAAGACTGTGATTGGTCATCCTGACAAACACTGAGAAAAGTGACAGGCGTCATATGAGCACTGTCTGTCCATGTGCGGATGAACAGTAATTTACACCTGAAACCTCACATAACATGACATTCTTTTAAACAAAAACTTCAAATGCGAACCATTGCACCTGACCAATCAGAATCATGACCTGGACCACACCCACTGACCGTCATCATTTGTCTCTGTAGCTTTAGGTCAGATCATGCTGTATGTGGATGGGATGAACGGGGTCATAGGTCACCAGGAGATCATCCAGTGGCTCTATGTTCTCATTGGCTCAAAGGTGACGAATCAGAATCAAACTACAACTACAGATTAAATAAGACTGACGGTATGTGCAGAGATGTGACAAGTGTGTTTGTGTGTGTTGTAGTTTCGTCTGGTTGTGAAAACAGCTTTAAAACTCCTGCTGGTGTTTGTGGAGTATTCTGAATCAAACGCAACACTCAACATACAGGCCATTAATAGTGTGGACAACAAGAGAGGTACACACACACACACAATTTTGGTTGCCACGGTGACACGAGTCCCCATGAGTCGGTGTGTATTTAGGTTTAGGTCCCCAATGGAAAAACAAGGCCACACAAACACTCAAAAATACACACATATACTCACACAAATGCATGTTTATACATATACACACACACACATACATGTACAGTACACACACACACATGCATCTACACACACGCACACACATGCACACATGCTTGTATACACACACACATACTTTTACACACACCTACACACACACACATACTTGTACACACACCTACATACACACATACTTGTACACACACACACATGCATGTGCACATACACACACACAAATATACATCCACATACACAAAACAAGTACTGTCTTGGTTTGATCGATATTCTAAGTGTATACTAAAGTGGTGTGTGTGTGTTAGGCTGTAAGCCGTGGTCAAACGCAATGGAGATTTTAGCAGAGAAGGACGGTGTGGACACAGAACTTCTGGTGTATGTCATGACACTCATCAATAAGGTAAGGAAAACACACACAGACTACACACACAAACACACACACACACTGAAGTGTCTGGTGATGTGTGTATCAGACGCTGGCGGCTCTGCCGGATCAGGATTCGTTCTATGATATGGTGGATGTTCTGGAGGAGCAGGGGATGGAGTCTGTGTCCCGCAGGTATCTGGGTCGTAAGGGAACTGATCTGGATCTCCTGGAGCAGCTGAACATATATGAGGTGTGACATCACGTCAATCAGACACACCATGTGACCTGTGAGGATCATCAGCATTTATTCTGTCATCGTTCACTGCAGGCGAACCTGCGTCATGAGGACGGTGATGAGGACTGCTTACCTCCGCCATCCGGTCGCCGTGAGAGACGGCGCTCAAGTGTCGGGGGAGAAGAGAGGCGGGGTTTAGAGAGACGCCGCAGTCGCAGACATTCACTGGGTAGACCTGGTCACGCCTCTCCACTAAGCCCCGCCTCTCCGCGTCACACAAACTTACAGACCTGTAACGGACAAGACGTTAACGAAAGGTGAGAGACTCATGACCTCTGACCTTCCATTGATGGACCTAACCCTCATGACAGTGTCATAGATTACATGATGAGTCAGTGATTTCTGCATTTTGTTGCTTCAGAACGCATGTGATGCACGAGTCAAAGCTTCTGCCAGTGATGTAAGTGTGTTCACTCTGGTACACTCTTAAAGAAACAGTTCACACCAAATATATACTTTTTTAATATGGTGAGGCTGTAAAAAACGATTAATATACAATCAAATATTCAAAAACAATAATATCGATACAAATTAAATGTAAAATAAATTGTTATAGTGTAACCAATCACAGGTGCATGCGTCCAATGAAAGCGTCTTAGCATTTAGCATTGATAGGTTGTGTATCCATAGCAACATACAGCATAATAAATGAAATAACACTAAAAGTCACTGTTTCTTGTGTGTCTTCTGACTCGTTTTGATTATAGATCTTCAATCTCCTTATTCAACTTCTGATCAGTTTGTTTCCATGGAGACCTGATGTATTGATCACTAATGAATAGAAAACATTGATTTCTCTCACAAACGTTTTGTTTTTGGGTGAACTGCTCCTTTAAAGAAAGTGTCAGGTCACACGTGTGTCGAACGGGTCATGTTTAACTGAACTGATCCTGAATCAGTCTGACTGTCCTCACACACACACATGTTAATACAGAACAGCATGTATGTGATATTGTGCTGTGTGGGGTGTGAATGTGGGCATTAATGTCACGGCTGAATGAGTTCGTGTGATCACACAACTAACACAAAACAAAACAATGAAGCCTGAGTCAAGTCACACACACACACCAGATATAATATGTGTGTGTTTGTGTACACTTTATAGTTAATATCTCTCGACCAATTTGGGCTGCCACTCTCTCTCTCTCTCTCTCTCTCTCTGTCTCTCTCTCTCTCTCTCTCTCTCTCTCTCTCTCTGTGTGTGTTATGTTTTTATCGTTGTGGCATGATGAATGTGTGTTGTACTGCTGCAGAGAGGAAGATGAGGATGAAGCTCTCCTCACAGAGTCTTCTGATGATGATGATGAGGAAATGAATCCTTCATCATGTGTCATCAGGTATTCTATTGCAGGCGTGTCAAAGAGAAAACATTTGCACATCCACAACAAACAACAAACTTCTCTTATTGTTACCTGATAAAACATTCAAAAACTCATGAAATACAAACTATTATTGTTGTTTTTGCATCAAAAAAAGAGACACTTCACCCAAAAAAGGAAACTGTCATTGTTTACTGACACTCAGGTTGTACCTAACGTGTATAAATGTCTTTGTTGTGTTAAACACAAAGGAAGATATTTGTAAGAATGTCAGTGACCAAACAGATCTCATACCACATTTACAGATCTGTTTGCGTACTGACATTCTTCCAAATATCTTCCTTCGTGTTTAGCAGATCACAGATAATTATACACATTTGAAACAATCTGAGAGTGATGAAACGATGACAGGGTGATGGTCTCTTTAAGGCTGGAATACACTACAAGACTTTTGCTCGGTTTGTCAGTCTGGACTCGTTGCAGAAGTCTGTGTCATTCTTCAGAGGTTATTGTGTGTTATTGTCTGCAAACTCTTCAAAAGTCTGCAAGTGTGTGATGTATTAGAATAGATGGTGGTCTAGTGGGTTAAACCACTGAACTGGTAAATCAAAGGTTGCTGGTTGGATCCCAGCAGTCACCACCAGCGTGTTCTTGAGCAAGACACTTTACTCCATGTTGCTCCAGGGGGATTGTCCCTGTAATAAGTGCACTGTAAGTCTCTTTGGATAAAAGCGTCTGCAAAATGACTAAATGTAAATGTAAATGTATTAATGTGTTCAGGTTGTAAAAGTCGTGGAGTGTATTCCAGCCTTTACTAGATCATAGTCGTTGTAATATTCAGATAGACTTTAAAGCAGAGAGTATATACTTTTTCATCAAATGTTTAAGGTCTTTATAATCAGAGACCATTTCAAGAGGGATGTGATTGGAGAAACACAAAGTTGAGTTTTACTGAAGCGTCTGGAAACTGTGTTCAGTGAGGCTGCTGGTCAATCACATCCTCAGCACACAGAACACACGAGCCGTGCTGATGATGTCACTGAAGAGAACAGCCCAGCTCCGCCCCCCAATGACTCCGCCCAGCCCTCGCTCCTGGCCACTCTACTCGCACGCCGTAAGTCAGCCTTCAGCGTGCCGGCGACCAATGAGGTGAGCCCTCCTTCACGTGGATCCGGCCGGCCGCTGGACCATCTGCCGTACCTACCGCACTCGCCCTTCTTCCTCTTCTCTTATGATGTAGAGGAGGAGAGACCGCCGGAGAAGAGCAGGTGACCATCACGTATCCCATAATGAGCACGGTCACGCGTGTCACTGGACTGAAACACCTCACTGCGTCCTGTACATGTTTCTGAACACACGCTTGTGTCACACTTCACGTTTGTCTGTTCCTCTCCCTTTCAAATGAGCACAAAGGATTCTGGGTATTGAAATAAAAGACTTCCTGTTTGATTTTTCACTTTTGGGTATTAAAATGATCTTCTTCACTGTGGTTTTAAACAGTTTATGTAACATCACATCTGGTGATGACAGACGCCTCTGTTCCATCATTTAACCCAGAGAAGCCTGTTAACACATGTATCTCTCTCTGTCTCTCTCTCTCTCTCTCTGTCTCTCTCTTTCTCTCTCTGTCTCTCTCTCTCTCTCTGTCTCTCTCTTTCTCTCTCTGTCAGGTCGTTTTCTGGGGTCAGTTCTTCATCAGCAGCAGTCAAACAGCAGAATGAGAGGTGATGTTACTGTAAATCAGACGTGTGGATGTTTGTGTTGAGATCATCAGAAGTAAATGTTCACGTGTGTGTTTGTGTGTGTCAGGCCTCCTCTGGGTGGACTTCTGTCCTCATCATACCGTCAACATCAAGAGTCACTCGCTGCCGAGAGAGAGAGACGACGAGTCCAGCGAGAGGAACGACTCCAGAAGATTGAGAGAGAGGAGAGAAACCGACACAGGTTCAATATCTCATGACACCTCAATACTCATCGCACACACACACACACACTACTGTAACATACACACAGTGTCAGTCATTTACAATACTCACCTGTCTGTGTGTGTATGTGTGTGTGTTTGTGCAGTCGGGACTATGTGTTGAACATGGAGGAGGCCAGACACGCTCGAGAGGAGAGGTCAGTACTATTCACTTAATACATTATAGAATTTCTCTTGATTATGTCTTTGTGTGTGTGTGTGTGTGTGTGTGTGTGTATGTATGTTTGTGTGTGTAAGCATGTGTGTGTGTAGCATGACATGAGAAACATGCGTGTGTGTGCCTGTTTGTGAGTTTGGGGGTGTGCGTGTTGGTGTTTGTGCACATGCATATAAGTGTGTGTGTGTGCGTATAAGCGTGTGTGTGTGTGCATGCGTGCATGTGTGTATGTTTGTTTGCATGTTTGTGTGTGTGTCTGTGCGTGCGTGTGCGTGTTTGTGTCTGCGTGCATGTGCATGCGTGCGTGTGATTGATGTCACATCTTGAACAGGTTTAGAAAGTTAGTTTTTCCTTCAGTTTTTTTAAGCACTTTACTCAAATCCAAACATGAGATACAGCTGTGAACTCTAGCTCTCTCTCTCTCTCTCTCTTTCTCTCTCTCTCTTCCTCTCTCTCTCTCTCTCACTCTCTCTTTTTCTCTCTCTCTCACTCTCTCTCTCTCTCTCTCTCTCTCTCACTCTCTCTTTTTCTCTCTCTTTCTCTCTCTCTCTCTCTCTCTCTCTCTCTCACTCACTCTCTCCCTCTCTCTCTCTCTCTCTCTCTCTCAGGTTTAAGACGGCCGAGCGGCTCGCTGATGAGGAGTTAGAGAGAGAGCGTGTGCGTTCAGGACCTCGTGGTGTCAATCTCACTCTGAGTCCCTCTGACGGCTGTCAGTCACCCCGCAGTGCCACACCCTCCTCTGAGACATCACAGGATGATCAGGACACGCCCATTACGTCAAACCCGCCCTCTGAACCAGGTAAATCAGCTACTCAAAACACAGGATTATCACTTTTTTCAGTTTGGAGTTTTAGATGATGTAAATCATATTCTGTTGTCAAGATTCATTTATGTCAGTGAGTGAGAATAAACACAAACCACACAGACATTTTCTGTTTTTTTAGATCTTCTTTTGCGTTTCAGTCAGAATTCTCTGGGTAGTTGTTGATGTGTTTCACAGCACCTGGATTTCTTATGAATTCTGCACATGTTCAACCTGTAGAATGATGTAAACATGTGCTCAGTTGTTATATCAAACACATTATTCTAAAGGATTATTTATAAAACTGATGATATACATTATAGAGATAAGAAACATTCAAGTGACTTTTGGGGAAGTACTTTGTTAAATAAATACTTGTCATTCAGATAAATAGAACTGCACATAGTGTTTGATAATGAGAGTTAATATATTATATTTCTTCAACAGTAAACTCATTCGTGAGGAAACAGAAGTCAATAAACAAGTGTTCTGGAGTCTGTGCCTCTTTGTTGAAGTCTTTTAAATGGACACAGTCATGAGCATTCATAGCATAACCTCTCTGTCACCTCACACACATACACACACACACACACACACACACACAAACACAAACAGGTGTGTTTCCTGTTAATATCCGTCAGCTCTGAACTGTGCTCTGATTGGTTGAGCAGATGTGTGTTCATCATCTGGAGGGAATTATAAATGCATAAGTCACATGATCCTTTACATTTTCATACAAAAAAAGGTTCATGTTTGTGTTTTGAATCAGTGTTTGATATACAGGAAGTGATGTCATTTTAAACAACATTAACATTTGTTCTGTCTTCTCCACAGACGCCAATGATCTAGAACCTGAGGAGAAAGAGACGGAGCCCACAGAAGAACCCGAGGAAGTGGAGGAGATAAGTGCTGATCAGGAAGTGGGCGGAGCTGAGGAACAGGTGGAGGAGGAAGAGGAGGGGTCTGAACGGGAAGCTCCGGACGGAGAGGCGGAAGACAGCGGAATCTTGAGCGATAAAGAACGTCAGAACGAAGAAGTGAACGAGAAAGACAACTGCTCCGCCTCCAGCATCTCTTCAGCCAGTAGTACACTAGAAAGAGAAGACAGAGTCAACGCTGACACCGGTGAGACCAAGATCTGTACAATTAAAGACAAAAACTAAAAATATAAAACAATAGCAAATTTAAAATATTAATACAACTAAAATCAAAACTATAGTAACTCTGCCACCTAGTGGTAAAAAGTTATAAGCAATTACATTTTCTTGTGTTGTAACTGCTTTTCCCTGTTTTTTTTTAACTTGGCTTTCAAAATCTGATCATCTGACATGTCAAAAATATTTCCCTTTTGGCCGTGGCTGGGCTTGACCCTGTAATTGCTGCTTTCAGCTATATATTTTTTTTTACGTATCTCAATCCTAATTTTTTAACATATTGGCCATCTTGAGACTCCCTTATGGGGCCCGGCCCCCCTGTTTAGAACCACTGGACTGCACCATACTGGAAGATTCATATTACAATGTCATTGTCTATGATATTCTTATGTTCTTAGATCAGAGTAATTATCTGTCACATATTTATTTCCAAAAATCTCATTTATTTTGTAAGTTCAACTTTTAAAAGAATTGACAATATTTATTGTTTAATTGAAACTTCTGTCTCTGAAAAGTAAAATCAAACATAACGTTAAAATTAAGAAAGGAATTAGGAAGACTGTCAGAATAAATCATTTAAGGCAAAGCATGACATCACAGGTCACATGATAGCAGCTCAACCAATAGAAGTAAACAGATATCATAATGTAAAAATGATATGGTTTGACTGTCACTCTCTTGTCCGTCTGCAGGTCAGTGGTCTCACAGCATCAATGACGTGAATGTGAATGAAGAACGAAACAAGATCCTCAACAGTAAACTCTTCATGTTGGACATGCTGTACTCACAGAACAAACAGCCGTCGGAGGAAGACGAGGATGAGGAAGATTCAAAAGAGAAAGATCCACCTGAAGATCCGTGCGTCTCAGCGCTGGAAACCCAGAGTCCACCAGAGGACAACAGTCAAGGAGAGAAGAAAGCGGAGAATCAGAGTAACGTGCGAGCGTTCGCCGAGCGCTTTGGAGACCTGGTGAAGGGTCTGACATCTCCACCGGTGGAAGCCCTCGAGAAACAGCTGCCCCCTCCACCTCCAAAGAAAGAGTCCGACTGTATCTGGGATCAGCTGATGGCGACCCCGCGGGAACTCCGCATCGGTGACATCGACTTCACAGATCTAAGAGACGAAGAGGATCAAGACGTCCTGGATACTGGAAGTTTGACGTCTGGAGACCTGCCTCCTCCTCCTCCCTGCCCCTTTAAACTACCACCTCCTCCTCCGATGTTCGGTTGCCCTCCACCCCCTCCCATGTTCAACATTCGGGTTCCTCCTCCTCCTCCCAGCTTCTCCACCTCGGCCCCGCCTCCTCTTCAGTCTCCTCTGTTCCAGAAGAAGAAGAAAACCATCAGACTGTTCTGGACTGAAGTCCGACCCGCTGACTGGACCCACAGAAGAAGTCAAGAGTCGCTGTGGTCCATACTTGAGCCTGTCAAACTCGACACGAGTAAACTTGAGACGCTCTTCGAGAGCAAATCCAAAGAGATGCCCGTAACCAAGGTAACATGAGACGTCAATCTCTCTAAACTCGCGTGTGAACTCACACTCACTCAGGTCACATGATCTGACGCGGCTTGTATGTAATTGTAAGTTCAAATAATATTTGTGTTGATTTCAAACAGAAAGCAGCAGCGGATGGAAAGCGACAGGAAATCATCGTTCTGGATTCTAAACGCAGCAACTCCATTAACATCGGCCTGACGGTCCTCCCGCCCCCCCGCACCATCAAAACCGCCATACTCAACTTTGATGAGTACGCCCTTAACAAAGAGGGAATCGATGTGAGTGAGCATCACCATATCACATGTGACGTATATCATACAAGTGCTGTTTGAGATCATGACTCAAGTCAACAAGATGTATTTTGATCTTTCTCTCTCTCTCCCACTCTCTCTCTCTCTCTCTCTCTCTGTGTTGTAGAAAATCCTGACGATGATTCCCACAGAGGAGGAGAAACAGAAGATTCAGGAGGCTCAGGTGATGAATCCTGATGTTCCTCTGGGCAGCGCTGAGCAGTTTCTCCTCACGCTGTCGTCCATCAGTGAACTCTCGGCCCGTCTGCACCTCTGGGCCTTTAAACTCGACTATGAGGCCACTGAGAAGGTTAATTTCAGAAAATATTTACATTTACATTTGGTCATTTAGCAGACACTTTGATCCAAAGTGATTTACAGATGAGGTAAACAATGGAAGCATATATTTTTTTTAGACAGTGTGATCGGGCAGAAACAATCATAACTCCAACCGCACCCACATAATTGAACAATCATAACTCTAACTCCGCCCACACCACTGAACAATCATAACTCTAACTCCGCCCACACCACTGAACAATCATAACTCTAGCTCCGCCCACACCACTGAACAATCATAACTCTAACTCCGCCCACACCACTGAACAATCATAACTCTAACTCCGCCCACACCACTGAACAATCATAACTCTAACTCCGCCCACACCACTGAACAATCATAACTCTAACTCCGCCCACACCACTGAACAATCATAACTCTAACTCCGCCCACACCACTGAACAATCATAACTCTAGCTCCGCCCACACCACTGAACAATCATAACTCTAGCTCCGCCCACCTCACTGAACAATCATAACTCTAACTCCGCCCACACCACTGAACAATCATAACTCTAGCTCCGCCCACACCACACCACTGAACAATCATAACTCTAGCTCCGCCCACACCACTGAACAATCATAACTCTAGCTCCGGCCACACCACTGAACAATCATAACTCTAGCTCCGCCCACACCACTGAACAATCATAACTCTAGCTCCGCCCACACCACACCACTGAACAATCATAACTCTAGCTCCGCCCACACCACTGAACAATCATAACTCTAGCTCCGCCCACACCACTGAACAATCATAACTCTAGCTCCGCCCACACCACTGACTGGTCTTGTATCACACTGAAGGGGTTTATTTGGCGATAACAGCCGGCTGCTTGTACACTAACACACTTATTGCACAGCTACTTGCCACATGAGAAAAATTTCATTGGAAATGAAATGTGAATTCTTTATTATTTTGGACTATATGTGCAAAGACCTTAAGAGGAACATCATGTGGCACAAACACATGTCAGGAAACACAAGTCAGGAATGACACACATTTGTTCTTCTCTCAGCTCAACTGAGGATTGGTTTCCAGCCGTCATGTTGGGAGTTCTTTGATGTCACCAAATGTAGCTCTTGCGATGTCATCTGTTATGTAACGAGTTGAATAAATCATGTGACGTTTGCTGTATTGGCAGGAAGTTGCTGAGCCCCTACAGGACCTGAAGGAGGGCATGGATCAGCTGGAGAAGAATAAAACGCTGCGTTACATTGTGTCCACGCTGCTCGCCATCGGCAACTTTCTGAACGGCTCAAACGTGAGATTCTTACACGCATACACACGTGCACAGACGTGTGGATGTTATAATGACCACAGGGTTTTCTTCTCCACAGGCTAAAGGATTTGATCTCAACTATCTGGAGAAAGTTCCAGAAGTGAAGGACACCGTACACAAACAGTCTCTCCTGCATCACGTCTGCGGTGTCGTGGTGGAGAACTTTCCCGAGAGCAGTGATCTTTACTCTGAGATCGGAGCGTTGACACGCTCAGCCAAAGTACGACACGCTCTCACATATCATCTTAATAAAACACACACGTGTGTGAACACAGAGAACGTGCCTATCAAAGGTTCTTGACAGAACACACACAGAACCTGTACGTGTGACAGTGAGGTTTGACTTCATCTTCAGGTGGATTTCGATCAGCTGCAGGAGAACTTGACTCAGATGGAATGGCGCTGCAAAGCATCGTGGGATCATCTGAAAGTCATCGCGAAGCACGAGATGAAACCAGCGCTGAAACAGAAGATGTCTGACTTTCTGAAGGACTGCGCTGAGAAGATCATCATCCTGAAAACCGTCCACAGACGAATCATGAACAGGTGAAGAGTTTGTGGCTTTGTGACGGTGAACGAGTTTAATCTGTGGGTTATTAAAAAAAATTATATATATTTTTCAATTTTAATGAACTGCAGTTATAGAAGAGTTCAGATGTGTACATGTGCGCTGAAAGTGTGTCTGTTTCCAGGTTTCACTCATTTCTGCTGTTCCTGGGTCAGCCGGCGTACAGTGTTCGTGACATCAGCGTGAACCGCTTCAGCAGGATCATCAGTGAGTTTGCTCTGGAGTACAGGACCACACGTGAACGAGTTCTTCAACACAAACAGAAACGAGCCGATCACAGAGAGAGAAACAAGACACGCGGCAAAATGATCACAGACATCAACACACAGGTGAGAGAGCACAGCGACACTGGTCCTGTGTGTTTAAACACATGTGAACTGGTTCTTCTCTCACATGTTTTTTTTAACGGTGTCATGGTTTAATGTCTTCATGTCTCAGATGGGATTTCACTTTACTCACACACGCAAACACACTGAAGCTGGAAGAATAATGTATGCTCTGACTGTATTAACGTGCTTAAATAAACACCATTGAAAACCAATTTTGACGAGAAGAGAATTATGGGAAATAATAAATGACATGTGTGCTGTGTCATGTGATGTGAGCGGGGTCCGGGACACCAGTGAGGTCATATACACCAGAGACATCAGAGATGTGGGCGGGGCTACAGGGTCTACAGGCTAGATTTATGATTATTCAATTATGTGGGCGGGGTTAGAGTTAAGTGGTGTGGGCGGGGCGGGATATGATCGTTCAATGGTGTGGGTGGAGCTAATGTTATGATTATTTAGTGATGTGGGTGGAGCAAAAGCTATGATTGTCCATTGATGTGGGTGGAGCTAATGTTATGATTGTTCAGTGGTGTGGATGGAGCTAATGTTATGATTGTTTAGTGATGTGGGTGGGGCTAGAGTTATGACTGTTCCCTGGTGTGGGTGGGGCTAGAGTTACAGGTCTTCAGTGGTGTGGGCGTGGCTAGAGTTAAGATTGTTCAGTGGTGTGGGCGGTGCTAGAGTCATGACTCTTCATTGGTGTGGGCGGGGTTATCTAATGGGCTAACTCTCTCCTTGTTTCTCACCACAGACTGATGATGAAGATGTCAGTGAGGTATGAGAGTGTGTTGGTTTGGTTTTAGGTCTGATATTAATCACTAATGTCGTGATGTTTTCTGTTGCTCAGACTGATTTCTCACATCATTCATTCTGATGGAGTTTTTCACATTTGCACTTTGATAAAGAAACAATAACTTACACAGTTCACAGTGTGATGTCTCAGTTATAGAGTTTGCTAACTTGGAAATGCACCGATATTATGTCTGGATGTGTGTGTGTTTGTCTGTGTGATAAACAAGAAAACCGTATATTTATCATCACAGAAACAGTGTGTTTGTTTCATAATGTATCCGTCAGCATGTTGTTGTTGTGTTTGTGTACAGGTGGTACATGCGGGTCGGTCAGGTGGAGGCAGCAGCGTCTCATCCGCAGCGGTGCAGGAGGTGGAGCCGCAGGGTTTGGCTCACGCTAAAGATACAGCAGAACATGAACAGATGAAGGCGGTTCTGAAGAGCAGTGTGCAGGCCAATGACAGCGACACCTCGGTTCTGCCGGGATTACGAATCCGTACACGCACTCGAGCCAGCAGAGGTGAGAAGCTCATAACTTTTCACCGTCAACATGAGAATCATAAAACAATAAAGCAAATGTTGTTGTAACGTATTGAAATGTTTGACTTGTGTTAAGGCCGCACGGCTTGGGCCCCTGCAAGTGAAGAATCACAGACTGTCACAGACGACACTGCCGATGACATCATGGAGAGAATTGTACGCTCGGCCACTCAGAGTCCACGAGAAAGAGCTCAACCCCGCGAACGACGACGCTCGCGTGCAAACCGAAAGTCACGTATGTTCACTTATACTGGTTCATTTGCAGTAATCAGATATTTATGTTTGACATGGCGAGTTAATCGAGTCTCTGTCTGTCAGTGAGGAGGACATTGAAGGGCGGTCTGACCCCAGAGGAAGCTGAAGCGCTGGGATTGGACACATCAGAGATGTCGGTTTGATCACATGGATGCCTTCAACACAATCTCAGGAGGATTTCTAGTGAACAAACACCTGCAAATTCTTCCCATCAATCAGATTTATTTCCAAAACAAAGCTTCCTGAATTATATGCTTGATATTCTAAGCCACACCCCTCACATCCAGCACATCCACCAGCCAATCACGAGTCTTCTAGCAGCTAGTCTTCATTTGAGACTGTAATAAAATCAAAATGAAGAAGAATATGTTTTATTTTTAACACAACTGAACATTAACTCAGGGTTTCTTGCTTTTGATTTGACATTTTTCCATTTGAAATTCATCTCAGAGTCATGAACTGCAGATTATCTCTCGATTCTCTTCATGTGTGATTCAGTCCGTTTATATCATCACACTGTGAGATCAAACTCACATTTATTTATTTTCACACGTGCATAGGAAACGTACAAGTTTATAAGAAAAGGGACATAAACAATATTTAACATAATTATTTTAAATGACAGATTTGTGAGCTGCTTTGCTGTCGTGTAACACACAGACGTACACAAAAATGGTCTCAGTTTGACACTCTTATAAAACATTTTCAAGTACGTGATTCTCTTCTTTTATACAAAAGACAGTTTGTGGACTCAAAGTTGAGTACAGAATATAATAATGGAAATATGATTGACATTGAAAAGAAAATCCCACAGACAGACCTTGTTTTTTTTGAAGAGATGGTTGAAGTTCAGACAGAACACAGCTGGATTAAAACACAATCAAGTTCTTTAAACACGAGCTGTAATTCACTTGATACTGTTTCAAAAAGCACCTTAAACCTTCATTATTGTTATGATATGAAATATTTATATGGATTAAAACATGACTAAAAACTGTAGAATCTCCATCAAATGCGTTCTCAAAAAGTTATTCAAAATGTACAAAATGAAATATTTTTGACACTGTATAAATTATATTTCTGCCCTTTTGTGGTGACAGTTTTCTTTTGTAATTCCTGTAGATTTGTGTCTAATAGTTCTTCTCTACACGTCAATTTAAGAAACACAAACTCAGAGTTTAGAAGATGTGCGTACAACACAACACTAGTTGTGAAAAGTTTCTTCACAAACATTTTTTGCTTCATTTCATTCGCCAGTTGTTTCAGAAGACGCCTTACAGGAAAACATCTGCTCAACTCTTGTATGATTCACACAGCTTCTGTTCTTCAACACAAACTCACACCCGATTTTACTCTTTAATTAACACAATCTACAATAAAATCCTTTGTGAAGAAACACAGCTGTCGTGTTGTCATTGTGTGTGTTATGACGATCAGTTCATTTTTCTGACCGGTGCAGTTCCAGTCTCGTCCGGCAGAGGCGCTGCTTCCCCTTTGACTTCTAGCGTGCACGCGCGCTTCTGGGGGCGTTCAGGACGTCACGTGACGCGAGGTCGACTTCACTCCCACATCTCTCCAGAGTCAAACCGCTTTGCTTTTCTGATCCGTCATGGCGACAGACATCATGCTGTACTGGGGCTCGGACTCTCCGCCCTGCTGGCGCGTGATGATCGCGCTCGAGGAGAAACAGCTGCACGGGTACAACAACAAACTGCTGTCGTTCGACAAACAAGAGCATAAATGTGCAGAAGTCATGAAGCTCAATCCCAGAGGACAGGTGACGCGAACGCTCCCTTTAATACTCTAAATACATGTGATTTGAATAGAGAGATGAAATCATCGCTCAACTTTATGTTTGCAGCTTCCAACTATGAAGCACGGAGACACAATCGTGAACGAGTCTTTTGCCGCGTGCATGTATCTGGAGGTACGACACGCGTGAACGCGCCTGACACCGCCAGTTACACTTGAAAACTGATGAAAATACACAAAGATTCATAAAAACCCTCTTTATCACACGGGATCAATTTAGGTCGATTTCAGAATTCATCATTCAAATCATGTCGACGTTCAGGATTAATGATTGCTAAAATAATAGTTATATAGTTTAAGCATGAAACTGAAAAACTGTTGTTACACAATCAGTGGGCTAAAAACATGGATACTTTTACTAAACCCATAGTAACTGATTTTCCTGATGTGAGAAGTAACTGTTGTGTGTTGTTGTGTGTTTGTATAGAGTAAGTTTAAATCTCAAGGCACTCGTCTGATCCCAGATGACCCGACCGAACAGGCTTTGGTTTATCAGCGGATGTTTGAGACCAACACCCTGCAGCAGAAATTCTGTAAAACATCTTGATTTCATTCATAAACACAAAAATGTGCATTTCTGTAACTCCAGAACTGTTAGAAATATCTTAAAGCGGCCGTGCAACAGTGTTTCATGCATTCTGACTCTTTACACTGTTAAAGTTCTGTCTTCTCATGCTTAACATGGACAACTTGTCAAAAAACAAGTTGAATGTATGATGCAGTATTTCTGTGCTCAGTACACTCCCCCAGCGTTCCTTTAGGTTTCAGAAAGTTTTTTCGAACTTGAAAACCTGTTATGTAACAACTTTTCTTAGACACTAATTGGACAATTCTCCAAGAATAGCACTCGGCGCCCCCACACCTTAACCAAGGAGAGCAGGAGAAGGAGGAGCATACGCACACGTCACTTTAACCTGCGTTCAGGAGGAGAGAGAGAGAGAGAGAGAGAGCATACGCAAAATATTTGTTAAAAATTAAAAGGTCTGAGCCGGGGACCTCTGGTAGAGTTCACATGGAATAACTCAGATGGACATTAGTGATAGTATCTGCTCAAATAATTCTGTGTGTGTTTATAATCTGACCGATATGTTTCTAGATCTATTAAGTACAGGATGTGTTTTACGTGATCACACAGTAAACACTCAAATGCTTTGAATCTGTCTTGTGTCCGCAGATGAAGTGGCTTACTACGGGTGGCTCGTGCCTGAGGAAGAGAGACATGAATCTGCTCTCAACAGAAACAAAGAGAACTTCATCACCGAGCTGAAACTCTGGGACGGTTACCTGGAGAAGGTCTTCATCATCTCAACATCTACTACACAATCACTCAGATTAATGAACACGTTACAGAGCTTCACATTCACATCAAGAGAAATACAGAAGTGACATCAGACATGTTCTTGAGTCTAATAAAAGCTCATGTGTTTATCAGATGGGGAAAGGATCTTATCTCGCTGGCAAGAACTTCACTATGGCCGACGTTGTTTGTTTCCCCATCATTGGATTTCTGCAACGTCTGGGGTGAGTCAAATCTCTCTAATGATTGACAGCGTCAGATGAAAGTCCATATGTGATGATGGTTTAATGATTTATCTGTTGATGATCTCTGACAGGTGTCCTAAAGAGAAATGTCCCAGACTGATGGAGTATTTTGAGATGGTGAAGGATCGGCCGAGTATTAAAGCCAGCTGGCCGCCAAAATCTGAAGGACAATACACCCTGAAGGACTTATAAACATCTACTGCAGACATACAGTATAGACCATGACAATAATCATTACTGTTGAAAGTGAATTAATCTCATTCTAGCTGATATCACAGTTAGGAGAAAATCAACATGAATAAACTAGTTTGTCGATCTGTCGCTTGCTTTGATTCGTGTTGTTCCATAGAGTCGAGAAATCCAGTACACAGCAACAATGCACAGAGACAATATCACAGTAGAATACTGTACACAGAGGATCTAAATACGGGTTTATGGCTTAAACAAAATTAAGAAATACAATAGAATAAACATAAGAAAAAGATATAGAGAGTAAAGCTATGTGTGTATGTAAATATGTACAAGTAAAACAATAGAAAAGACTATTGTAGTACAATGTATGTGCTATATACAGCAGAATGAAATATAATTTACAGAAAAACTTGTAAAAAAATGGTGTATTTGGAGGATATAATACGGATATAATAATATAATATTGCAAATAATAGATTTATTATTGCACGGTGGGTAAAAAACATTTAACTTTTCAAGAGCTCTCTTGTTTTATATCTCAGATGACACAAAAGACTCGTCAACAACTATTCAAAACAAATGAATTCGTCATGTAGGTAACATTTCACTGTATTCAAAGGACGATTGTTCACACAAAGATTTTTATTCATGATTCATCCTCATGTCAAACCTGTATGAGCTTCTTTCTTCTTCAGAACACAAAAGAAGATATTTTGAAGAATGTTGATAATCCAGCAACACTGAACCACATTGACATCCATTGTATGAACACAAAACCACAGAGACGTTTCTCAAAATATCTTCTTTTGTGAATCAGAATAAAGACTTACACATGAGAAAGAATAAATGACAGAATTTAATTAAACTAATAAGAACTGTATACATTCTCTACACATATATATATACCGTATATACCACCATAGTTCACAGCAGAAGGACAATGAAATGTTTTGAGTCTCAAAGGAGGGAGCCATCAGATGCTTCTTGTGTCTGACAAAATTAAAGTTTAAACTTTTTAAAAGCAAAAAAGCTTTAACTTAAGTGACACTTTAGTGCTATAGATGACGTTTTACTATATATGTCTATAGTTTAACATCAGCAATATTTAAAGAGTTCGGTTCTAAAATTAGATCATGTTTATTTTATTATGCATTCTAATTAATATCAAACTGCAGCTGGTTTGTTTGATTTAAGCAATATTAACAAAATATACAACTAACTAACACAACAAAAACATGATTTTTTATCTAATTTTGGAAACTCTTCATTTCATAATTATTTATGTTCTGAATACTTCAGTTTGAGGAAAAGGACGAGACGATAATTGTGTTGGGTTATATATGTGTATTTTATTAAGTACACACATCAGAGAACTTCAGTCAATAAAGATCAAACAGTGTAATGAAACATGTATTATTTGATGAGCAATATTTTAATAACAGCAACCGTTATCATTCTTACAAACACATTTGATCACATTTCTCTGGGATCTGTGAAGCAGGTATACACACATCTCATCTGTCCTGCAGATCTCTGTCCTGCGTCTTTCTCTGAATCTCTCCAGCTCTCTTCTAGGGCTCGTTCAGTGAGCTCACATCCCATCATTCTCAGCGAGAACATGCCGTGAACACAGTTCAGCTCTTTTTTTGATTGTTTAGAAGCATGACTGAACCGGGCAGTGCTTTGACTCTCCAGCGTCAGAACGTGTCAATCATCGTCCTCATCCGATGAAGAGTGATGCTGGTTGTGTTGATAACAGAGAGCGAGACCGCGGAGCTGCTCCATCGCTTCAGTCAGCTCGCTGAGCTCCAGTCCATGAGAGAGGAAACTGGGAGCCACGCGACGAATCTCCAGCGCAGAACATGCTTTCTGTAACTCTGAGAGCTGAAGACCCGCAGCGGGACTGGACTGAAGAGACGTCAGGACGGGAAGACTCGACACGAGACGAGCTGCGGCAGAGGAATTACACACACAAAACATCAGAGAAACTAAATACCATCTGCACGTGTGTGAGACTGGGGTTGTGAAGTTTCACTCACAGACAGGAAGTGGAGGTTGATTCTGGAGGAAACCCTGCGGATTCAGAGCCGGACTGAACATCTGAGGGAACGGAGCCGTGACTTTACTGGGGCTGGACACCAACTGCACCGCCCTACACACACACACACACACACACAAATGAACAGACATCAGACACAGCGACAGGTTTCTTCCCACATCTCACATATGCCAACACGTGCGTGTGCGTCTCACAGTGGTGTTGATGGGTAATGTTGTTGGATGTAAGCGGTGAGCACATCTTCTCCAGAGCGTTCAGAGTGAAGCGGACTGGCCGGCTCTATCCCCGGCAGCAGAGGACTGCAGAAAATAAAAACGATAACAAATAAACACATAAGAGCAGTGCTGTGTGCTGTACAAATACATGTAGTGTTACACTAAAAGAAGCCAAAGACAACAACATCCACCCCCTCACAGTAAACTCTCATCAGATGATAAGAGCAGAAGATGCTCACCTGACTAAACCCCGCCCCTCTAAGCCTTTCAGAGTAACCGATTGGCCAAAGCAGCGTCCGTCACCTAGCTCTGGACAAGCTGATAGGGATCTCCATGGCAACACATTAGGAAAATCATCAAGAGCATTTGGGAGACAGCCACCGTGGATCATGGGAAATGGAACAGAGCCGTAAGCCGAAACAACCTGGAGTCAAACAGCAGGTGTAAAATCTACAGATGAGAGAAAATGGCGTCACAGGTCTGAGATCAGCGGGTTTATACTGACCTTCCTCCCGGAGACGGTCAGAGCGTCTGAAAGCTGCCACATGGGAGTGCTGTTGTGTCTCAGTCTGTACGACACCGTCATAGCGTCCAACGCAAGAGCCAAAACAGCACTGGAGTGAAACCACAACTCTGGCTGACAGACGACACACACACATCTTTACAAACACACACAAACACACAACTGTGCTTTCTCTTGTTCTCTGTGTGTAGGAGACTCACATCATAGTTGAGCAGTGGGAAGGCGGCGGGTGGAGGTGGACGTCTCCCCAGACCCCCCCGCAGGGTCAAAGGGCAGAAGAGCGAGCTGTTATTGGCCATACTGACCGTTCCCAACGCAGTGTTCATCATGTGAAAGACGTCCTTTATAGAGCTCTGATGAGGTAACGTTTATGAGATTAAATGAACAGCACTGACCAATCGGCATCAAGGATTCATACAAGGCAAGATGACATCAAATCTCACCGTGTCCGGGTGATTGACAGGAGCCACGCCCCACGTGAGGATGCCACGCCCTCCGTAAGAGTCCTGCAGCATCTCTGTGACCTTTGACCCAAAGCCTGAAAAGCCGTCCGTGAGATCACAGAACAGCTGGAATCCCTGAGCCGGAGGAAACACAGCACGTTTACATCGACACTAGGAAAGCACTGTCAGGACTTTTGGGCCGATACAGATTTTAACAAACAACTATTGGCCGATACCGATATGTGTCAATTGCATACAGTACTACACAATATTAGATCGTTTTTCTGCATTCAATTTATTTTACTGAACATGAATTGGATCCATTTTACATTTTAAGAGAGACACAAGTGTAAATGTGCCTAAATGTAAGTTAAGATAAAAATACAATAACACAACATCACAATCTTCAAACGTGATTTTTGCTATCCAATATTTATTTTATTAAAAGATTATCTCACATTTGACTTCAAATTGCTTATTTCTTTAATAATTTTAAATAATATGAACCATTATCTTACATCTTATGTTTTTTCATTAGCTGTTTTAAGTCGACTTACATTTAAGTACTAGTTTTGTACATTTTTAGTAGTACTTTTGTCATGTGGTTAACTGAACTTTTATTTTGAGGACGGACTTTAATTTTGGTGGCTTAGCAGCGTCTCTCAAATGAATCGGTGAACTGCGCCTGAGGTAAACTCTGTTAGAGCAGCGCTGCTTCACTTCATGTGTTCGTCTCCACCAGATGTCCACTACAGTACACAAACATATTGCATATTTAAACAGCAGCTGAATAATTATTAGCGCTATTCGTAGCAGAATTTGAATTTTATAAGCTATTCAGTGATACTTTCTGGCGTGTGAAATAACTTGCCATTTGTGTTTTTGGCTTCAGGGAAATCAAAGGGCCCTGATAAACCATCTGTATCGGCCGATATGCCGATGGTGTTAAATTCATCCAATATCATTGGCCGTTACATCAGTGCATCCCTACCAGACACTGATGTTCATGATGCTGTCGAGCTGATTTTGTGGCCTTACCTGCAGATAATCGCATTCTTCCACGAAAAAATGCAGCCGGTCCTCCAAATCCTCCAACACTGAGCCCTGTAAGAGCACCGTACCCTGACCGAACACTTCCAGACGCTCCGATTCACTGATGACAAACACACAACATCATGTGGATCATTTACTCAAGTGTGGTGTGGTGTAGTGTAGTGTAGTGTAGTGTAGTGTAGTGTAGTGTAGTGCAGTGCAGTGCAGTGCAGTGCTGTGCAGTGCAGTGCAGTGCAGTTTAGTGTTGTGCAGTGTAGTGTAGTGTAGTGTAGTGCAGTGTAGTGTAGTGTAGTGTAGTGCAGTGCAGTGCAGTGCTGTGCAGTGCAGTGCAGTTTAGTGTTGTGCAGTGTAGTGTAGTGTAGTGTAGTGCAGTGCAGTGCAGTGCTGTGCAGTGCAGTGCAGTTTAGTGTTGTGCAGTGTAGTGTAGTGTAGTGTAGTGTAGTTTAGTGTCGTGTCGTGTCGTGTCGTGTCGTGTAGTGTAGTGTCGTGTCGTGTCGTGTCGTGTCGTGTCGTGTCGTGTCGTGTCGTGTCGTGTCGTGTCGTGTAGTGTAGTGTAGTGTAGTGTAGTGTAGTGTAGTTTAGTTTAGTGTCGTGTCGTGTAGTGTAGTGTAGTGTAGTTTAGTGTCGTGTTGTGTAGTGTAGTGTTGTTTAGTGTAGTGTAGTGTAGTGTAGTGTAGTGTAGTTTAGTGTCGTGTAGTGTAGTGTTGTTTAGTGTAGTGTAGTGTAGTGTAGTGTAGTGTAGTGTAGTGTAGTGTAGTGTAGTTTAGTGTAGTTTAGTGTGCTGGAGTCATTCCTCACCCGTCATGATTAAATTGGTTAATGACAGAAATGGTGCGCGGGTGAAGATGAATCCTCAGAAAGTCTGACCACACCCTCACGCTTCCCTCCAGCCTGTAGGATTTCTGTATCCGGTCCAGAGTATCATTTACCGTCTCCGTGGCGACGCCGGATTCTGCCCTGGTTACTGTAAGAGCGTCAAATAAACGTGTAAATAATTCTATTCACATGCTGGTGAAGTGAAGAGTGCATGAGCTTGTGTGTGTGTGTGTGTGTCTGACCTGAGCAGCGGTCAGGAGGCAGAAGACTTGCCGACTAGAGAAAACACAACGACACAAGATCTTCAGAATATCACCATCACGTAAAAGAGACATCATTACACACACTCACATCCAGACTGTCCAGATCCTGCAGGAAAGAGTTTCTGGTGGGTGGACTTTCCCTGTGGGTCGAAATCTGTCCATCCC
>NC_079566.1:15913953-15948953 GCF_015846415.1 Triplophysa dalaica | reverse complement strand
GTCAACAAATTTATATAGAGAAACAAAAGTATATTTACATTCAGACTCTGTTATTCAGGTGTCAATAAATGTTAATGTTACTAAATATTCCTCAAACATTTACAGGTAAAATTTGTTTGTTTTATAAGCGAAACTGTTCTTTATTATAAATTCTCTTTAAAAAACACATGATTCATTACATTATTAGAATAAAAGGTGATTTCACTGGAGTCCAACAGTCAGAATCCCTGAGAAACTCTTTAAGTGCAGTTTTTGATTCTGAAAAGTGTGTGTTCTTGACTTTAAAATGTGCTACACGTTCCCCATCACATATCAGGCGGATCAGATTATTTCACAGAAGACAAAATAGACAAAAAACACCTTTGAAAAATAATTCTGTAGAAAAAAAACAGAATGAAGTGTAATCATCAATGGATTAGATACATTTCTTTTCTGACCTTCAGTTCCGTATGAAACATTAATTCCTGATTGGCCGATCCAGACAGCGCCAACCAATCCAGAGAGATCTTGTTGATGGACTGTGACACCAACGTGTGTATGAGGGCGGAGCGTCTTCCGTAAGATCAGTTGATTGCCTCGTAGCCTGAGCTTTGTGACGTCCTCTTGCGGACCCAAAGAAAAACTACACCCACAATGATAAGAACCAGCGGCGTGCCCAGACCCACGGCCATGATGCAAATGATAAACACTGAGAAAGAGTCCACCGGAGGATCACCCACACCCATTAACACAGTCCTGTAGAGGAAACCAGAGGTCAGAGTTCACCAAACAAATCATAAATCAGCTGGAACACACACAAACCCAACACACAATCATTAACACCTGATATAAACTCTTGTCTCTGTGAAACATACGTTTAATGTATAGAGAAGAAATGTATTGTTTTAACACACTCACCAGCTGAGGTAATTGGTGGCGTTGTAAAAGGCGTCGCCGGCGATCCCGAAGCTGACGTTCAGTCCGTATGTCTGAGGCCCATGGCTGAAATAGGCCTGAATGAGAGCCGAGGGAGGAGGACGGGCGATGGGAACGGGTTCAGAGTGTCTGCAGGGTGTGGCGTCTTCGGTCACAGGGCTGGACTTACGATACGCCACCGGCTTCCACTGAGCGTAACCCCAAACCCTGCTGCTGTTCACTGGAAATGACACCCACTGCGACACCTGACGACAAACATCCAGAGACAAATCATCAGGAGACGACACCACACATTTACACAGGCCGGAAAATACCTTTTGTGTCTTTCATTTCACCTTAAAGATGGAGGGTGTGTATTCATCATCGATAGACCTGTGGACATCAACTCTTCCCAGAAACCCAGAGTCTCCGACAGACTGCAGCTCCAGAGAGAATCTGGAGTAATTCACCCGCGCCGTCACACCTTCCAGAGACACACGCAGCTGAGAGGAGTTTGAGTTATGAAGGAGACCTGGCCACGCTGACTCACGACCTTCTGACTCGAACGCTGAGATCTGATGACAGAGATCAGACACACGTGTGATTCTACAGCAGACGTCATGTGTTTGTGTGTTTGTGGTTGTTCCTCACCTGCAGACAGAAGGTGCCGTTAGTAAAGCTGGCAGCCGTTCTGTCACCTCCACAGATTCTGATCCTGTGATCTGATTGGTTAAACTCTGACCAGATGAAGTCTTGCAGCTCATACGGTGGGTAGAAACTGGACTCTGATGTGTGTTGTGGGTCTGCTGTGTTATTGACGTCACTGTACTCCCACAACTGACACCAACACACACATCATTACTCAATCTATTCATTACTCGTTCTTCTTTTAATCATATTTATTTAGTAAAATGCTTTTTTTGGTCGAGGCGAAGCCATCCCGGTAACAGAATATTTACATTTATGATAAATATCTAAAATTAAATTAGAATAGAAGTGTTAAAACTTGCTAAATGATGTGATAAAGTTGGTAAAAACATAACATACATGTGTCATATTCTGGAAGAGAAAGCATCATAACGACTTCTGAAAGTGGACAACCATGTTTTAAAACCCATCTCACCCTGGTGATGATGAGAGCTCTGCTGTACTGTACGCTGCTCTGTGGCTCCACCTGCAGGCCGCCTGAGGAACTGCGGTTAATAAACTCCGGCCAGTTCACATGCACTGTGGACTCTGTGGTGTTTGTGTGCACGAGCAGAAGTGATGGCGCCCCCTGGTTACAGAAGAGGAAGTGCAGGGTGTCATTCTGACCCAGTGCCCGCACGTGCACGAGATTGACTCCAGGGGGCAGTGTGGAGGGAGGCTTCAGACCTGGGTTCACTTCTACAGACACCTTACAAAAATCAAAGACTCATCATATAACCACAACATATTGTTTTTTATCCACTTATTATAACTCGCGTAAGGTGTTTTGTAGGGAACAGCTGTTATAATGACATAAATAATGATAATACCACACTATACGAATATAAAGAGACAAGGAGGGAAGAGGGACATCTCATTCGTAGTTCACGAACTAACGTACAGTGAACCGAACCAAACCCAGACTTAAATGTAAAGCAGTGACATAATAAATAGCTTCTGTTGTGTGTGTGACGTTAGTTACTTCTGTATATCAATCAAAGCATGTTTGTTGTGCTTTGCAGGTATAAATGTCTTAAATGTACCTTCCGTCGAAACGAATCTCCACCTCCAATAAATCCAGACGAAGGACAGAAGACGACAGACAGCAGACAGCAGATAAAACACCTTTTAAACATCGACATGTTTCAACTCTGAACACAGATGAGGAACCATCACATTTCTGCTGTGTTTGTCACTGAAGTCATGTGACCGTAACGCCTCAACACGACTGATCTCAGATCAGATTTCTCCTCTCAACGCTGCTGCTGACCCAGGACCTGCTGTGACAGAACACGGAAATAAGGGTTTTGTTTTTCAAAATAAAAGTCAGCGATTTCTATGCCACGAACCGTAAGAGTCTTTGCGGGCTATTGTTCTTTGAGCACTCATAAAAACCTTTTATCAGGCTTCAGTTGGCAGCTGGAGGTCCGTGTAAAAGTCAGTAGACAAATAAAGGTTTGATGAAAAATAGCACAAGTTTAAAATTGATGTAAATATACAAAGGTTATGTGTAACAAGCTCGCTGATTGGCTAGTTTCTTGTACGTCATGTTTAGAGGTACGTATGGAGACAAAATCAGCATGAACTAAGTGCAGAGGAGCTTTTGTTTGATTTAATGCTTCATGCACATGTGTTTTAGACTCAGTGGCTTCTGTAAAGACCCTTAAACCTAAACCAAAAATTGACCCTTGGATTGATGACAACATACCTGACAGCTACCTGAGGCACCTCTGGAGAAGAGCAGAGCGAAGATGGAAGAAGGATAAGATGCAGATCTCCCAAGAAATGTTAAGGGACTCAGTGCAAAAATACCAAAAGGCATTAATGCCCGCAAAATCAAGTTTTTTTTACTAATCTTATTATCAAAAATTACCATAGACCAAGAACACTTTTTACTGTTTTTAACTCCGTTATTAATCCACCTGTTTATGAATATCCTGCTGTATCAAACCCTTATCTTAAATCGCTAATGCAGACATATGAACCCGCCAGATCCCTACGCTCTGCAAACGAAAGACGTCTTGTGGTGTCATCCCATAAAGGTAAAAAATCTCTCTCGCGCACCTTCTCCGGATCTGTTCCACCTATGTGGAATGATCTGCCTGCTGCTACAAGATCTGCAGATTCTGTAGCCATCTTTAAGAAACGCCTGAAAACACATCTCTTCCACCAACATCTGACTGATCTGTTCTGACTCTATTTTCTTCTCTACTCTTCTCTTCTCTACTCTTTTCTTCTCTTCTCTAAAAAAATAAAATAAATAAATGTATGAATGAATGGATCTGTATACTGTGTTAGGCTATATGAGACCAGTCTTCTTTTTGATTGCACTTATGCTTTTGTTCTACTTATGCTGTCCCAATTGCTTCCATTACCTACCCCACTTGTAAGTCGCTTTGGATAAAAGCGTCTGCTAAATGTAAATGTAAAATGTAATATGTGAGGATTTTCTTACATTTTTTATAAATAATATTTTTGACATTAGATTGGGGATATCTTGCCCCTCATCTGATCCCTATCTCTTTGGCGTGTAAAGTGGAGTTTATCAAGTTTGAACCTGTCTCTCTCTCCCATCTACAAGAAATAGCGGATCACTTAAATCCATCGGGCTCCTCTATGGATGCCATCCCTCCATCTCTCTTGAAGCAAGTTTTAGATGTAGTGGGTCCTTACCTTTTAGACATAATTAAGTGATGTCTGGAAACACACGTGGTCCCCAGAAAGACTTTAAAGCATGCTATAGTTCCGTCAATGTTAAAGAAACCTAATTTTGACTTAAATGTGATAGCAAATTTTAGACCAGTCTCTAATCTGCATTTGTTTCAAAGATTTTAGAGAAAACAGTGTTCCAACAATTACTGACTTTCTTGGATAAAAATAAGGTCTTAGAGATCTTCCAATCAGGTTTTAAAAAGTATCATTCGACTAAAAAAACTGGAAAGTTCTTAAACCATCAGATTGTTCTAGTCAAATAATGCTCTGCAATATAACACTCTCTGCAAAACCTTGGGTAAAGAACCTGGGATTTGTGTTTGATGATGGTTTAAAATTTGACAAGCATAAATACGGTATTAAAATCCTGTTTTTTTCAGTTATGTCTTTTGGCTAAAGTAAAACATATTTTATCTTATAAAAACTCTGAAAGAATAATTCATGCATTCTTAACCTCAAGGTTAGACTACTGTAATTCATTGTATTACGAGGTTAGCCAATCAGTTTTATCCCGGCTTCTGACAGGTGCTAGAAAATGGGACCATATTACACCAATATTACCTTCTCTTCACTGGCTGCCTGTAAGATATCGTGTCGATTTTAAAAGTCATTCAATGTTTTGGTCGCTCCTTACATTTCAGATTTACTGAATATTGCCCAGTTGCCCTCTCTGTTCTTCAAATCAGAGATTGTTACGTGTTCTAAAATCTATGGGTGACCGTGCTTTCTCTGTAAATGCTCCCAGATTATGGAATGCATTACTCACTGCTATTAGATTCGCCTCATCAATATCTGTTTTTAAATCAAAGTTAAAAGCCTACCTTTTTGAATTGGCTTTTGGAAATTGAGTACTGCTATTGCATGCTAAGCTGCGGGTGAAATTTGTATGTCTATGCACATGTGTATGTTTTTTAATTGGGTATATTTTGAGCTATATTAATATACATTTTTATTTTTTGTATTGTTTTTAAATTGCTCTTGATTTCTGTTGTAAAGCACATTGATCAACAGCTGTTGTGTGTAATAGTGCTATAGAAATAAACTGACATTGACATGTCAGATGAGCATTGTCGTGATTTGCGGGTGGAATAGTTGGGACGTACATGTAAATGTATATATGATATGTAAATATGTATATGTATGATATGTTATCCCCACCACTTTTTAAGAAGAAGAAAAATTCTCGCGGAAGGTGTGTCGTTTTTAAGGCCCATTAACGTCTAAAACTCGCACCGCTTTCTCTACTTGCCGAAGCGCTCATCCTCCGTTGCTCGCACTCGCTGTGAATACTTCTCTATATTTACTTATGGATACATTTCCCGTTAATCCATAAGCATTTTGGGCATAAGCACCGTAACGTGTCGCTTTAACTGCGCGAAAGCAGCGCATCATAAATAGACTCGGCGACAAAATGACCGCAGCGCTGCTGCTTCCTCGTGCAGTATGAAAGTTCTAATAATACGTTTTCTGTTAGAGAATAAACAGGCGCTGGTAACGCGCTGGTACACGTGTAGTGAACAACAGACTATCCTCTCTTCTCATTTGCTCAAATGGAGTAATGCCTATTTTTATTGTAGAATTAGTTATTAAACAATGAAATGCTTTATTACTTTACACACGACTCTTCTGGTCCTCCACATGGATATGGCCTTAAAGGATAGTTCACCCAAAACTTAAAATTTCCGTCATCATTCACTCACCCCGAGATTGTTTCAAACATGTATAAATGTATCTGTTCTGTTGAACACACAGGAAGAAATTAAGAAGAATGTCAGATCTCATTCCCCATTGACTACCATACACTCTAAAAAATCGGTAAGGGCAATACTGTATTAATATGAAATAATTTTCGGTATTCATATTTACTGTTAATGTACCTGTATTTTAAAATTTGCCCTGCATTTTAGCATTAACGGAAATGTTCTTAACATAAAGGAAAATGCTCTGGTCATTTTCTGGATTTTTTTTCAATGTATTAATTATTTCCCCAACTATGGCAGTAAATGGGGCATGAGATCTGACATCCTTCTAAATGTCTTCAGGCTTGGAACAATCTCAGGGTGAGTAAATGATGACAGAATTTTTCATTTTTGTGTCAAGTTTAAACAGGAGAGAGAATGCAACAAAACATCAGGAGTCAGTGGTCAGGACTGCCCAGGAGATGTCAGTATTGAATAGCAGTACGCATTCAGAAAAAATATGGTAAAGTTTCCACATACCTGTAATATAGTTTCCCTTTGTTACTTACCGGTACAGGCCGGTACGCCTTTCAACACTGAAAACAAACAAAACAGATGTTACTAACATGTAAGTTCTGATACTTTTAACATAAACCGCAGGCTTTTGTTTGTTGTTTTAGTAACAGATTTGTTCCTACCATCACAATTTGTAAGGCTATCATTTCTAAGCTCATGCTAGCTAGCCGATGACTAAACATCTGATATTTATCTTTTAGTGTAGTTATTAGGATTATTCATTAAATTAATCATAATAGATTACATTTACTGGTTAATGGCTGGTAACAAATCTCCATTGGGATTATTTTGAGATTGAAGATTGAGTCTTTTATTTAAATGAGAGTGATGTTGGAGATAGGGAAATACACCATAGGGAATGAATGTACTGATTTTTAGTTTCGGTTGCTGTTAAAGAGCTGATGGTCGGTACATACAAAGTATCTCCACTTGTCCTTTTCTGTATGAGTCTTGTAGTTCAGCACATAAACAAACCCTTTCATGTTTCATCAGGTTCAAACATCTTACTATTCTCATCGTGTGTCTTGGCATTTGTGAGTATTTTTTATGCAATCAAAAGTTTGATATTTGTAGACATGGATATCAGCAATTAATTGTTATCGTCAATTTTGGTCTTCAATAATCACAAAAACAAAATAATGGAGGTAAAACGATTATTGTGGCACATTCCGTTTGGCAAACCATGGATCCTCTCTTTCTTGTGGTATAAATCCACAACGCACCCCTTTCCTTTACAGCAGTTCAGCTGTGCTATTTCTTTACATTTATTATTCAGTTGAATAAAATTTAATAGCTTTTCTGTAGCTCAGTGGTAAGAGCATTTTGTTAACAACGCAAGGTTGTGGGTTTGATCCGGGGGATTGCAAATACCTATGTATAGATGTATAAAATAATGCAATGTAAGTCGCTTTGAATAAA
This sequence comes from Triplophysa dalaica, assembly GCF_015846415.1. NCBI lineage: Eukaryota > Metazoa > Chordata > Actinopteri > Cypriniformes > Nemacheilidae > Triplophysa > Triplophysa dalaica. The sequence continues at coordinate 15,941,487 of NC_079566.1, read as the reverse complement.
ATGTAAATGTAAAATGTGTAAATGTTAAAGACTGTATTTTCTAGGTTATCTCAACAGTCTGTGTGTAATTGGTTTAAATGACTGTGATCTCAATATTGGCCAAAATAATCGTGATTATGATTTTTGTCTTAATTGAGCAGCCTTACTAGCACTTACTAGCCTTACTACTGTTCTTTTTTTGTTCTCAGGTTTCGGCCCTAGTCAACAGGATCCCTGCGAATGTTTTTTGACGTTTGATACAAATACAATCAAGGAACATACGTCGGTTTATATTCGTTTGATATATCAGTCAAAAAATGTTTTCAATCAAACATTTCGAGTGTCTGATTTATTAGAAAAAGGAGGGTGTACTGTGACCCTGTTAAAATGCACAATGAGGAATAATACACTTCTGATGAGAATTAATGATGAAACCAATGTTTCCAATTTAATTTTTGAGAAAACATACACTGATCTAAGTATGGTCACACATTATTTCACATTTTTTAAAACATTATTATACTCAGTTATTTAATTTATTAACATGTGGCTCATCCTGTCAAATTCCCACAGAGAATTGTAGTCCAGTTAAGAACTCGCATCTAAGGAGTAAGTGAACCATCAGACGCATTTGCTCTTTAAACATTTCCTCTTTAATTTGTCAGCTGCAATCCACATCGATTCCATCATTAAATTAAAAAACTGTATTGTAGTGTTTCATCAATTTTTCAATGACAAAATGTGATGTCATAAAAATGGTGAATGCACCTTTCTTTCTATACCTGTGTTCATTGTATTTCTCAGGTGTTGTTGAAGTTTTTACTGTGAATCGCCTCCTGATGTTTCTGTGCCTGAGCATCTTCTGGCAACTTCCACTTCAATGATGAGGACATATACAGATACGCTAAATGAAGGATTTTGTGCTATGGAAAGAAGGCCAGGGGACTTTGGTGATAGAAATTAGAAGCTGGCTGGTGTTCCCATATGACCGAGGACTAAACTATCAATCACATGTCAATCCAGTCTTTTAGCCGGGAAACTGCATTTCCAATATTTTTTACTGTAATTAGATGTAAAATAATTCCTATTTATTTCCATTTCCTGTTAGGGGTGGGGCAATATACTAGCATCGACAATAACTCTGATATTTAAAATCATTCAGTACCCATTTAAAATGATGTCATAATGCTATATTCCGAGTGTGATTCATTGAACCTAAAAAAAAGGACAACGAATATTATGACAGTCCTACTACCCTTGTGTACCATCTATAAATACATATAATAGCTTTAATCTATACTCTATATAAAGTGAATTATATATTTATGCTTTTATATTTTAATCTTTAATTTGTGCCTTTTGTATTTGCAAATGTGCATGGGAAGATTCTGTTCATAAGTATACAAAAATCCCTTGTGTGTGTGTGCAGGTGTAGGGAAACCAATAAAGCTCTTTCTAATTTTGATAATAGATGTTTGGTTTTTATTATTAACAGTATGCCTACTTTTCTTTACAAATCATTAGTAATAGAATGTAGGGTAATGTTAATAAAGCATTTTTACTATGGGATTTTCAGTATGTCTTGAACAGGCCAAAAGCCCAAAAGGTATGCAGACACTGTAACACAAAGCTTTTCTAGAAAGGAAGTGGAAACATGTTGTGGCTTTCATTATAGCTCGTCGTCTCTCTTGTACGTTAGTTTACTCAGTTCAGAACAATCTGATCAAATGGAGAAATTATTTTTCTTTTGCGTGCTGTACGGCTGTCTTGTGCACATCACTTACAGTGGTAAATATGTTCTCCTGAAGATCTATCACTTAGCAAACAATATTTGCTTGAATTAATATTTATATCTGTATGCTAATTTCTATTTAATCACGCATAGCCTAACTGTGTTTGTGTTGAGATGTGTCAGGACAGGAGGTGTCTAACCTGATACTTGATCATCTGGGAGAAACTGTCACCCTGAACTGCAACATGACCAACAGATATGAAATCGCCTGGTATCATCTGAATTCTGAACAGCTGCTGACTCTACTGGTGTCTGCACAGAAAGACCGGACACTTCTAATCAACTACAATACAAACCCCAGATTGACCGTAAATAGAGACAGCAGTATCACATTGGTCAGTTTGGTTATTTCTGAAGTAACACAGTCAGATTTGGGACTTTATTTCTGTGGAACAAAATCTGACACTCCAGAGATGCACTTCAACAGAGCTGTCCGACTGCAAACTAGCGGTTGGTCTCTTTTAAGATTTAAGTTCTTCCCAATGACTTAAATACTTCATTCTTTGACAGGAACAGGGTTAAGGTCCTTTGAGACTAAACATTTTTGCTTAAATTTATTCAACCATTTTCAGAAAACCTGATGCGCAGAGAGGAAAACGGCGACTCTGTGAGAAAACACGGAGGAGAGGAGGTTGAGACCACAGGTATAAGCATGTCTTATTCTTGCTTTATGTGTAATTTGTAATGAAGCCTCAGATGTCATTTCTCATATAACACGGTTGTACATCTATGAAACTGTATCTCTCTCACTCAGATGATGATGATCTGACAGTGAAAGAGCGAGTCTTGATGTTTGGAGGTGTTGGATTGGCTATCGTGATATTTTTCCTGGCGACTGTCGCTGCTGGTGGAATAATTCATCATCACGGCTGGCAGAAAGGCTGGAGCGAAGGGAAAGATGCTATCGCTCTCAGCTCAGATTAAACCACCATCAGCTAATCTATACATCTATTTGATTTATTTTACTATTCAACTCAAGCTATTTCAAGTAAAATGTGTTCAGCACTGCAGCAGGTTAACAGCCTTTTAACATTATAAAGAGTGTCGAGATCTCTGAGAGTTTATGGTTTCTTTCTGGTTAATTCACATCACTTACAGATTCATTCTGTTCTTTCAACTGTAGTCTCTATCACGGCCAGTACAGATCAGATTGTCAATCATTGTGGCCGTGGTTTATGATTGAAAAAGAACAACAATATTTACATTTATTCATGTAGAAGATGCTTTAATCCAAAGTGAGAGAGCATTTACAATTATTTTGTCGATGAGCTATAAACAATTTTACCAGGCCATGTTTACAAGGATGATGACTGGGGAGAAGGAAAAATCAACAAAAAGAAACAGACACAGACAAAGACACAAGGTTTTTAAACAGCTAGAAAGAAGACAGTTCAGAGTTAGTTAGAAAGATTTGAAACAGGTTTCTTGTGATGGATTCTGAAGCTTGAACGGAGGAACAAGTGGGTGAAAGTCGTCACTCGTTTGCATTATTGCTCACATTCTTCAGTACTTGGTCTTAGATGTTTACAAATGCAATATCAGCACATAAATAATTTTACATATGCCTTTAGCTTTTGTGTATCTTTTGTTTAACATATAAACTTTAAATAAAAAATTAAGTCAAAAAAAGATCTGCGTTTCTTCAGATACAAATGTTTGACACAACCAAACTTTCAATGAACTAGATTCACAGCGCTTGTCACGCCATGGACAGTCATTATTTCCTGATTGACTGCATTCAACTTACTGCAGCTAAAACCACACAATCCACATAACCACATGATTCATACAAGACTAGAATGACTTGTATTCAAACACATGTTACATAGCATAAACATGTCAGTGTGAAGAGAATGAAAACATTAGTTCACCCTGTGGTTGATACAGCATCGTGTCGCAAAAGTCGCTTTGGACAAAATCGTTGCTAAATGCATGTTAATGAGTAAAAATATGATTTCAATTAATTACATTTCTAGATTTTCATCTTTGAGACTCTTATGTAAACGTTTTAGAAAGTATGTTTATAAACGCAATAAAAAACTGAACTTCAGAACATGCGCTGTGTCTCCACCTGGCGGTCTCTTGGTGTCAAATCAGCTTCTCCCGGAAGCCGCAGTCGCCAATTCTTTTATTGTTTCAAAATATATCAAACATTCACCGCTTATAACATAATAACATGATATCACATTTTTAATATCCATGTCTTTAACAATAATATAACAAGAAAGGGAAGCAGCAGCCGCTTATCAGTTTAAAATACAAATATATTCCACGTCATGCAACGCTGCGCAGACTAATCGATGTACGACACCGCAGTACCGCGAGACGTGTTTCCAGAGGACACGTAGCATTATGATCTCGCGGTACTGCGGTGTCATACGCTCACTGCTCTGCGCAGCGCCTTATGAAACCGAACACACCTTCTATCATGGCGTCGGTAACTTTGCGTGACTGTTTTCTCTGTGTTTCAGCGTTTATTAACTTTATCTTTGTCTTCGTGACAGGCGCTGATTTTGTTCGTTTTGTGTCGTTTCGCGCTATCTATCATAACCTGAGCGGGGGCGCGCCTCTGTGTCGAGGTGAGCGAGCACTCATAATCAAACAATACTCAAACTTTCATTTATAAGCCTGTTATTTACATTTATGTTATAAACGTCATGTGCGCAAAAGTAAAGGGCTTTTATATGATCAGATTTTAAAATATTCATACTTTAATATTTAGCGTGGAGCTTTGCAACGTTCATCATGTGTGTCGGTGCTCAAGTTGCTGCAAGTATTTTAAAAGTTTCTGGTCTGATTTTTTTAATAATATTGAACTGTAGATCGCGATTTACTCTTTTACTAAGATCTGTTTGTGTTGCTATTTCGTGTTTTGTATTGATGTAGTGAACATTGCATTTAACGAATTAAAACGGATATAAAAATGAATCGCCGAGGGCGTGTCTTCATTACGCAATGATCGCGCAGTTTGCGTACAGCCCGGCTAGCTCAGTCGGTAGAGCATGAGACTCTTAATCTCAGGGTCGTGGGTTCGAGCCCCACGTTGGGCGGCAAAAGTTTTCTCACTTGTTTCTCTGTCCGTGCTGGTGTTCTTAGAGTCTGTGTCGTGGTCTGTGGCCCTGCGTGACGGTGCGATCTTACGGGCTGTAGCTGTGGATGTTTTCCTTCTGGTCCTCTTCAGTGTTCAGCACAGTGTTTTGGCATGGGGTCCAGTGAAGAGAGCCTGTCAGGACCTGCTGGGGGTTTTATCCAGAACCATGTACTGCTTCACCACTGCTCTAGCACTGCAGGTAAATCACCATAAATACTGCAAGTGTGTATGTGTACAAAAACTCACATTTTAGTAAATATCAGTTGTAATGTAAGATATAATGCACAATTAGGTGTTAAGATTTTGACGTTTTGAAAACACTCACCCCTGCAGTAATGCATCAGCATCTTGTTTCTGTCTTCTTTCTATTTATTTAAACACAATCTGTAATAGTGTAAATGAACTGCGGTTGATGTTTTTGGTGTTCAGGTGTTGATGCGATGTTGGCAGCCGGTCACCAGCGCCCCTGTCTGTGGTCGGTGCAGAACACCAGCTGGGATATTTTCTTCCCTCTCATCTGTTTTATTTTACACTTTCTGTGCTGGGCGATCATCTGCAGTATTCTCCTTATATTTGACTATCCAGAATTAATGGGCATCAAACAGGTACTGCACATCTGCACATTTCACCACGTTTATACTGATGTTCTGTTTCCTGGACTCATGGATGTGACGTCTGTGTGTGTGTGTGTGTCAGGTGTATTACGAGTGTTTGGGTCTGGGCGATCCTCTCTCTTTAAAGTCTCCACGTGCCCAGCGGCTCTTCGCTCACCTGAGACATCCCGTCTGTGTGGAGCTGCTGGCGGTTCTTTGGGTTCTTCCCACGTTTCCTGTGGACCGTCTCGTGCTGGCCGTTTATCTGTCTGTGTATCTGATGGTGGCTCACTCTCTGGACACACAGGACTGTACATATCTCAACCGACAGCTGCAGACCAAACTGAAACTCTTCTGCGCACCGCTAGACCAAAGTGATCAGAGTAATAACAACGTCAACAAACAGGACTAAAAAAACAAGTGTTATATTCACATCAGCATGAGGTCATCATGACCGGTGGAAAAACTCAATCATGATATTTCTGATATAAAAAATAGAGGTTAACAATGATCAAGTCATTTCAACATCAAAATAAACTGAGCGATCTCTATCTTACAGTTCCAGCAGCTCATCTCCAGTCCAGATTTAAAATAGTTGAAGTGCCTTATACAGTCAGATTGATTTGAATCATCTTCATTCATTTTTATTCGGTTTAGTTTTTGTGTCGTAATCTGTTTACAGATTCTTGATGAAATCTATTCATAAATCATAAGGTACGTACAACTTCACATTTTAATACCTACATAAAGTGTTGTTTTTAAGAAAAATTAGAAACATGACCGATGATTTTTAACTACTTTAAATTCAACGTTTCGTATCATTTTTGGAAGTAATTGAGAGATTGTTTTGATGAATTATCATTTAAAGAGTTTGGTTCCAAAATGAGATAAGTCATTCACTTGTTATCATGTTTTTATTGTGTTAGTTAGCAGTATTTTTTTAGTTATTAGGGCTTGATTCCACACAAACAACTGCAATTTGATTGAAAAAAATTTGTAATGAACAATAAAACATTTATCTCATATTGGAACCAAACTCTTGATTTTAACTTGCAGAAAGGGAGAATGTGTAGATGGAAAAGTGTTTTAAGTTGGAAAGCCACAGCTAGTTCCCATTATGCATACTTCATCGCACTGAAACTGTGGAGTTTGTTGGCTGAATAGTTAAAGTATGTTAAAGTATGTATTGTAGTGAATACTGTCATACATTAAACTCTTCAGTGCACACTTTGAGCTGGTTTCCCGTACAGGACTTAAGACCAGTCCTAGACTCAAATACTGAAAACAGAAAATACAGCAGTGCCATTATTTTGACTCGAGATGCACAACTGTAACGCTTGTGTGTGAGAACGACTTAAATGTCCCAGTTTATCTAAGGTCTAGCCCTGGTTTAAACTAATCCCTGTGAGAGAACACCCTGTGTTTTTAAATAAGTGTCAGCCTTGAGCTATCAATTCCTTACTTTTAATGAATCATTTTACGCACACCTGGATAATGAATCGGAGGTTTCTAGTATTTATGATTTGAGAACGACTCTTTAGGGTGTAAACTAAGTGTTGACAGTGTTTGTGTTTTCTATCCATGACTAACAGCAGAGATCGAGCGGCAGAATATTTTTATCGACAAGAGAAACTGTATTTGGAGATTTATTTGTCTGTAGATGATGAGGAGGGAAGGTCATGAGGTTAAACTGACAAACGCGCACACACACCTGAACCACGAGCAGCTAGATCACACATATAGAGAAATAAACTATATTTTTATAGGTCAGAGTATGTTTATCTTTTCCTTAAGAGTTCTAAAACGGCTTTTGCAGCCTCAGGCTTATTTGGATGTCATGTCAATAATTTTTTTTAATGTTGAGTATTATTTTAGTGTGTTTCTGTTGACAAACAACCATGTGTCATAACTACTGGAAAATATGCCTTTATTGTTTTGTGTTATTATGAATACAGCTTGAAAAATGTGTGTACTTGAATATAAAGTCACTTACTGCAGAATGTATTTTTACATGATTATTAAAGATTGCTTTTTCAGAACTTGTATTTTCATTTTTTACATCACAGCAGGAAATAAATATATAGATTTCACAGCTTTATGATTTTATGTCACAATTAACATCTTTAGTTTGTAATTGCATTTTTTGATGCCGTGTTGTTTTAACATATTTCTATAGTTCGACTTAAATTAAATAAATAAATGGTGAAATACAGTTAATAATTTAGTTTTAACATAAGTTAAATTTAAATAGTATTTTATATAATTTAATTTCTTTGTAAAGAAGTAGTAAAGTCTACAATTAAAACATCTTGTGAGGCACTTTCTTTTGAATAGAACCATTCTTTAATGTCATGTTAGTCATCATAAAGAGAGTAGTTGAGTTAATGCTGATGTGATGTGTGTGTTATCTAAGCCTTTGACATTTAATTCCCGTCACCTGGTGTCACTGGGCTCTGGAGTCAGAGGATCTGGAGAGACGGAGGGCAGCAGACGGAGGTCTTAGTTAAACATCTTAAGTCCGTGTGGTGTGTGCGCCTGTCATTCTCCTGATGGAATGTAATGTAATTATGGGATTAAAGTCCTGCACAACCGCGCCGATACACGGGGCAACAACACTTTCTGAGATTTCTTCATTCAAAATAATTGTTGGAAAATGTTTCGGTTCAATTTAGCATGAACTGAAATGTTTAATGGGACTCAAGCTGCTTCTGTTTGGAGTTTTTAAAAATGGGAAGATGAGAAAAACTTGATTCCAGTGAATCAGGAAGCCAAACCCCCATCATTACATTACAAGGTAAAGCTGCTTTCCTTAACTGACATTGTATGTCAAGTATTATCTCTTGATAATTATTTAAAAAAATATGTGCAAGTTAAGTTTTTTGAACCTGACATTAATAAAAACAAGAGCTGCTTCTTAAAGTGTTGGTTAGTTAGTTGGTTAAAGTATTTTGGGTTCATACAATGGAGGTCAATGTTGTTTGTTTATCAACATTCTTCAACATGTATTCTTTTGTGTTCTAAAGAAAGAAACTCATGCAGGTTTGACACGACATGAGGATGAATAAATAATGACATAATTCAAATTTTTTGCTAAAGAGTTGTAGCAGATGTACATTATATTAACATTCATGCATTTAGCAGACACTTTTATCCAAAGCGACTTACATTGCATATTATTATACATTTGTTTCTGAGTATGTGCAATGCCAGGGATCAAATCCATGACCTTGACGTTGCTAGCGCTATTGCTTTAACCACAGGAAAGCATTGTGTTGTATTTGTTTGACAGGTTTGGCCTGAATAAATCGTGCTTCTTCAAAAAAACTTCACCAGTAAAATGTCTCTGTCTGCCCTACCGGAATGGAAACAACTTCTTTTGGAGCGAAAGCGACGAGATGAAGAGGAGAGAGAGAGAAGAGAGAGGGAGGAGGAGGAAAGGCTGGCCAGCATGCCGGCCTGGAAGCGAGAGATTATCCAGAGAAGGAAGGCAAAGCAGGATGAAGAGAGAGAGAGGGAGAAAGAAAAAGATGAAGGACAACATACTGCTGATGTCTCAGCCATCATAGAGGAGGTCGTCATTACAGAGCAGACCCACAATAAACCAAACCCTGGAACTCCAAATCAGTTATCCATCCGACAGAACCCTTTCATCTGTTCTGAACAGATGAACAGCTGGAGGAGAGACAGCAGGCAACAGGCAAACAACTATACAGTGAGAGGAAGGAATGGAGAAACGGAGAAAGAAGAAAGCAGAGGTAAGGAGAGAGAGTTTTGGAAAGACAGAGATATGAGGATCGAGAGGACCGAAAGTCAAAGTGAAGACAGAAGTACAGGGAGAGAACAGGTGAAGAAGTGCAGCACATCTCTCTTTTATCCTGTCACAGGTCTCCGCACAATCAAGGCCAACAATATCATCATCATTGAGAAGGAGAAAAATAACAAGGAAAGACCAGAAAGAAGAGAGTGTGGTCGAGAGGAGGTACACAGGGAGGAGAAGAGGATGAGGATGGATTTAAGAGAGTTTCTGGCGGGTGGAGGAAACGTCACAGAGATCAGGGCATCAGAAGTACTGATCATCAAACCTCCCGCTACAGATGAAAAAGCGGAAGCAGAGATTCCTGAGGTCCAGGAGAGAGTAAGCAGCAGAGAACGGTTAGAGAGAGAGAGTGTATCGAGAAAAGAGAGAGAGATAGAGAAAGATCAAAGAACGCGAATAAACCGCAAGAATGAAGTTGAGTGTGGCGGTCGAGTCAGTCAGCTGCTCAGTAAGTTCGGCGAGCTCCCCAAACCCCCAGTGCGGTCCAAGAGCACGGACTGCTTCGACCAGTTACGTAAGAACCGAGCCAGATACAGCACAGGAGACCTGCATGTGCAGGAGGACGTGGACACCCGGCCGACATTCAGAGGCGTTCCCAAACGCTCCTTCAGCTTCTCGGACCGTGCGGTGTGTCACCGGGAGAACGCAGCTTGTGAGGAGGAGCTGGAGTTTAGGGTGGTGGAGAGGACGTACTCGGACCGCAGGGTCAAGCCGTCAGCGATGGTCACGGGTACGGACCCATCTGAGAGTGAAGCGAGGGTCACAAGGCGATTGGGGCGACAGAGACGTGATGACAAGGGGGTGATGCTCGATAAGAGACAGAAAGAGAGGAATCAGACGGTTTGTAGAGAGACTGATGGAGAGGAGAGCTTCACTGTGGCCTCCCTCAAAAACCCAGAAGGCGTCGCATTCGCCCGACGAGTTCAAATCAAACAGGACAGAAGAGAAAACAGCTCAGAGAGAGAGAACAGAAGAGCGAGAGAGGAAAAGACGGATGAAGAGAAACAAGCAGACAAGGGGCGAGACACAATGGAAGAACAGAAGCAAATAGGTTCCGTGACGACATGGAATCAGGATGGGATGAATGTGGTTACAGCTCTAAAACAATCTGTCAATCCCTCAAATGACTGCACAGATTACAACACCGCTATAGATGCCCAACGCCAAGTCACCCCTCCATCAGAGGTCGACAGTCTCCAGTCCTCTGCTTTTACTGTACAACCTGGCTCACGTTCAGAACATACAGAAGATCTGCACTGCAGGACAGAAAAAGTCAGAGAGCTCAAGCCGTTTTCATGTGGAGACCCGGAGATGACCTCTGGTGAAATGAACCAGCACACTACTCACACCACGAGTTACCTTAAAGATCAGAATATTAAACAAGCCACAGACAACAGTCACTCCATCTCATACATTTCACAACAGCCTGGTACATTGAGTGAAAACAAACCCTGTATCCAGGAGGAGGTAACCATCCCCACAACAGTGTTTTATGGAGTTGAGGTATCAGCTGTACGAAAGACAAGTGTGGACAAGACTGGAGATGGACAGGGCAGAGCAGGAGTTGAGAGGAGAGGAAGCTGGAAGGCCGGACGACCTTTGACCCGAGTGGAGTCTCTGAGAGAACGACTCCGTCAGCAAGAGGAGATACAGAGAGGAAGAAAGACTGAAGCGATGGACAGCACAGAAGCAGAAGGAACTGTGAGAGAAGTGACTGCAACTCAACAGGAAGCAACCACACTGCAGAGTCTCAGACTTTTTGACGTCACACAGGAAGTTACTATGGCAAAGTCAAACCCTCAGCTTCCTGTTCCTGTTTCTCTGTCGCACTTGCAGTCGGCCCTCGACAGAAAGAGAAGTCGGGGAGATCACCAGGGATGAATGCGAGAGTGATCTCTACCGCAGAGAGACGGAGCCAGCTCACCATGTAGAGGAGTGTGGACCACGCAGTATTTGGAGACGACAGGACTTGGATGTGGATGTTGACGATATCGAGAGAGAGTTGTCAGAAGAAGAATATCTTCCTCCCTCTCTTTCTCCCTCTCCGCCTCTTTCAGACTTGCTGGACGAAATGAGTCGGATCTATAACCTGAAGGCGGTGGGCTCCAGGACTGTATGTATCAGTGAACGTAAAGGGGATATTTCCACGCTCAACAGGGGTACTCATGGCCAATACAAACCCATCAGAACTGCACAGTCACCGGACATCCTGCCGGAGACGGCCAAGCTGTGGAATTGTGGAACAGCAAGAAATGTTGACAAAACAGAGACGGTGGAGTCCACAGGTGCACAGACTGTACAACGTCAAGTGGAACGGCTGCAGTTGAAGGAACAGGAAGGAGCGACATGTCAGTCCCAAAGCGACAGAGAACAGGAGGCACAGACAGCTGAAGGCCAGAAGAGACCTGACATACTCAAAGAGACGCCGAAATCACAAGTCCAACAAAAATCCCAACGGTCACATCCTAAACCCCAACAGCTCAAGTCGTTCACAGTCAACGCCCGCAATGCCCAAGCAACAGAAAACCTTTTAAGATCCCCAGAACAAGGCAACTGTCCGTCACCCTCTTCTCCCTCTACCACTCCCACCCATCCTCTCTTTTCAATTAGGAGCGCCTCTGGTGGAGCAGGTAAGAGGGGAACTACCATCACCATCACTCCCAGGAGATCTGGTGTAGTGACCCCATCCGCAGGCACGACAGGACCCTCAGGAACTCCTCCAAGAGCAGCAACTCAGGGCCAGACATCCACGGCGAACACCGGCAGCAACAGAGAAGCAAACAAAAAGAGATATCCAACAGCGGAAGAGATCGAGGTGATTGGTGGATATCAGAGTCTGGAGCGCTCATGTTTGGTGAAGAGCAGAGGAGCACCGAAAGCGGTGAGTGAACGCATCTGTGTCGTTTCTCAGGTGGTAGTGTTTTTGATAGAGTGATTATAGTTTTGTTTGGTTGTTTTGCTGATAATGACCGAGACGGGAGTGTCAGTGTGTGATCTTTCATTGGTTGGCCAGAACATCTCTGTCCTCTTTGATTGTGGCCCGTGGTGTTAAACCTTGATTAGGCTTATCTCTCACGCATCACACTTCACCCATGAACACACACAACCTAAAGTAAGACATTCAACGGCTGGATATTAAAAACAATAAACTGTTACTTGATTCATCCTTAAACACCATTGTTTAGGGCTCCTCAGATCTATCACAGGGTTATAAAACAGTTCTATGAATGTGGATGAACAGATCTAGATGTATTTCATCAGTATTTATTCTCATACAGTTGAATTTTCCTCTCGTCAGCGTGGTCTTTAGGTGTGTATGATGTGCGCTCGTGAAGCTGTGGATGATGAGATTTGGGTCATAGTTCTGCACAGAAACCACAAACACAAGCATTTGTCTGGTGTTTGATTGAAGCTCTTTTTTTCACATGCAACCTTGAAAACTTTCACTTCTGGAAACACATCTGAGCTCAGAGTTTGCATTCGTAGGTTTTTGTTTGGAGTGTCTTCTAGTCAAATCACATCTGAGCAGAAAGAGAATTAGAAACAGATCTCGGCTGCGTTCAACAGTTTGATTTATAAATGCTATCGATCTTGGGTGTCTTTGTGTGTCTTTGTGTGTGTGTGTGTGTGTGTGTTTGTTGAATTTGTCAGTTTACTGTGACTCAGTTCTGCACAGATTTTTAAGACGATACAATATCAGATGAAGCTTTAGTGTAGAATCATTTTTATGTACTTATGTCTTATGTACATTAACAGCACGGCCTGCATGTGTTGTTTCTATTAATGTTGACTCTCTGAACATCATTTATAAAAACTACAGTTATTATGTAGCAGCACAAAGATGAAGATCATAATCGATAAGTGGATTAGTTTGTATTTTTTACTGGTCTTGTGACAGCTCTTTGGCTGCTTCCTCCTCAGAGCCGTCTCACTTCCTGTGACATGCACACACACACACGACACACACACACACACACAAACGACACACACACACAAACGACACACACACAAGAAGATATTAAAGCAGATCAGCATTAGTTTAGTTGTTTTGGGAAGTGACGCAGTGACAATATCCCACTTGAGGTTTAAATGACATCTTTTATTGAAGCATGTGAAGAGTGATTGTAGAATTCTGCATCTGTTTTACACTCTGACCTTTATTCTTCCTGTTTCACACGTTGAGTGTTTTTAAATGAGTTGATGATGTGGGTGTTTGGAGTGAAACCTTGCCAATACAAGTGATTAAAATATCTAGTATTATCTATGCAATGATAAAGGGTTTAAACGTGTCACTTGATATCTTATTATACATTTAATTCAGTGAGGCCTCATGATCAGTTTAATCTTTCTGTTCAATGTTTCACTTTTTTAAGTCTGATCAAAAGGAATTGTGTTTCTGTGTGTGTGTGTGTGTGTTTGTTTCTGTCTGTCTGTGTGTGTCTGTGTGTCTGTTTGTTTCTGTCTGTCTGTGTGTGTGTGTGTGTGTGTGTGTGTCTGTCTGTCTCTGTGTGTGTGTGTGTGTGTGTGTCTGTCTGTCTCTGTGTGTGTGTGTGTCTGTCTGTGTGTCTGTGTGTTTGTCTGTCTGTTTGTGTGTGTGTGTGTTTGTCTGTCTGTGTGTGTGTGGACTTGGTTTCTTTATGTTAGTGGGGACCTAAACCTGAATGTACACCAGCTCATGGGGACTCGTGTCACTGTTGGGACCAAAACTGAGGACCCCACGGGCACAAAAACATATAAATTGTACAGAAAGATCATTTTTGAAAATCTGTAAATGCAAAAAGTTTTCTATGATCTTTAGGTTTAGGCGTTGGGTTAGGGGATCAAATATACAGTTTGTACAGTATAAAACTCATTACAGCTATGCACTATTTGTCTTTGAGTTATTATTACTTAATCAAGACAACCCAACTGCAGTTTGATTGATATTAATTGGAACGTACAATGAAAAAACAGGATAATTGAGTTCTGATTTTACGAATGAACTTCTCAGTTATGAAGAGTATATTTGACGGGATCTCGTGTCTCTCTGGTTCAGGTGAAGGTGTATTTCGATGACATTCAGCTGGAGAGAGTTTGTGAGTATCCGTCAGAAGACTGTACGCTTGAATCTCTCCCCTGCACTCCTCAGAGCTCAGAGGACGGGAGGTGCGGGGGGGATCAGGAGGAAGATGAGGAGGAGGAGAACACGTCCCGCAGTGACATGAGTGTGAACGCAGGAAGAGTTCGGTTCCTCAGAGTGGGTCAGTGCTTTTTTAATCACATCACTACAAACAAACAGCCGGTCTGACTCAATAAATCCTTTTTTATCAAGAAAAATAGTTTTCTCAGCACAAGTTAATTTGAGTACATTATATATTTTGAATATTTTGATTATCCTCATATATCAAATAAATGTTTCTTTGTTAATGACTGTGATCATGATCATATATATTAAAAACAATAATCATAATATGTTTCAGTTAATTTTGTGGTTGAGAAGAGACCCCCCACATATGACTGTAAAGCACTTGGGGTGTACGGCAATCCTCAATAAAAGCACTATATAAATGCCTCATTCATTCAATAAATGATGAGAATCATCAGTTCTTTAAGATATTAAATGTGTGGTTTTGCTTTGGATGATTGTGCATGCCCTAATATGTCATTGTGAGTAAACATGTTTTCTTAGTAACATTATTTTTTGTGTCTCTCTGTTTCAGATGAATCCTGTAAACTTTAACTTTCTGTCTTCATGATGAACTAATACAACCTTTAGCTTTTATGTTTTTTACCCTCACAGAAACTAAGTAATAATGCAAAAAGTTTTAAAAAATGTAGTTTTGTTTATGGAGAATCAAAGAGACTTTGCAAGTATTTAAATGAGAAATGTTAATTTTAAAAGCATCTCTTTTAGGGAAGAGTTTTTAAATTCTTGAGTTGTAAAAAGAAGATTTGTGTTGGAGATACAAATGGTAATCTAAGGTCCCGATTGTTTCCAGAGTTTTATGAATAAAAAACTCAGATCTGTATGTCTGAAGGCTTTGTCTATTGAACTGTAACTGAGGAAGGTGATTTTCTCTCTTCTTGTATTACAGGAGTCTTTTGTTATTTATAAACTAAATAAACCCTTCAGCATCTAATCTGAGCAAAGAAGGACAAGACATGTGTCACTTCTTGTGAATGTATGATTATGATAAATAAAAATTCTTTGGAAAAGTGACTTCTACAGTGTGTTTTATAGAATACTAAAATAAAGCGGCCTGTTTGTTTAACCAGATCCCATCACAGCGACACCTGCTGGTGATTCACAGCAGAACACCATCAGTTTCATTCTGTCTGATACAAACATCTGAATTTAATGGCGTGTGCTGTAAAAATATAATATTCTCTTCAATTTACATTTTCTAGGGTTTAAAACAAAACCAGCAATATTTTAGATACGTTAGTGAATGTCATCAGATCTTACCTTCATTGTCGCCTCGTGACTGTCTTGAGGTTTCAGCAAACGCGCTCATCTTTATAAAACACTCAAGTACATTGAAGACTGTAGAGATAAACAGATATGATGAATAAATACAAAATACACAGCTGGTCACTTTACAAGCGCAAGAGATGACGTGCAGCTGCGCTCACAATTGTGACTTAATCGCCGTGATGACATACGATCTGTGACGTTCCGCTCGGAATTTCCCCTAAATTCATTTGTGTGTGAAAATGTTGTTGACCATTGCAACATGAATAAAAATGACAAAGTTATACTACATTGGGTGTTAATTTACACCAGTCTACATAGAAAATAGTAAGTTACAGGCATTATTAAACAGAATATGATAAACATGTTAAGCGATTACAGATGCACGTAGTCAGGTCTTTCCTAAATAAAATCTAAAGACATTTCAAATGTAAACCAGACAGAGACAGATAAAGATATTGATCATCTTTTATTAGTTAAAAGCTCTATACAGTTTGCTTCTTCCTGAGAATAATTTATACCAGAATGACAAAATGGATTCACGATTGTTCTGTACACAAGATATTAGCATGAAAACTCAAAGGCTTTATAAAACCCAGAGGTGTGAAAACCTGATAAAAAATAAAGCAGATCATGATTTTACAGAATATACGTCTTGTAGTTGGAAGGCAGCTGATTAAATGGTTTAGCGTGTGCTTCAAGTGTGTGATATGTGATATTAGCTTCTGTCCCATCGGGGTCACCTCTCTTTGTTTTCATATAAATCCCTCTTTCTCTCATACAAGAAGTTACGATTCCTCAAAAAATATGTGAAATACCGCTGCTGTAGTTTGGCTTTAGTCATAGTGAGACCGGTACAAAACTCTTCAAGGACATCATATCAGAGGAGAACACAAGCCCTCAGTGCCCATTTGAGGTCAACATACACAAGTATGTAAAGGAAGCGTTCGTGATGTTTATAAACCTTTGGAATACGATAGAAACCTCAATCATGACCGCGGCTCAGAGTTCATGTGGGTTCCAGTTGCAGGTTTCTCCAGCGCTGACAACATTTGGTAGGAGGATCGAAGATGATCTTCGCTCTGGATACAAAATAAAACGCAACACTCGAGGTGTATAAAACAAAAGTGTTTGTCGTCCTCTTTGTAAAAAAACTAAACTTCCGCGAGCAGTTCTCGCTTTAAAACCGTGAGGAGTACTGAATCGGGTCTCCCCGGACACCCCGTGCCGATCCGTCCCTCCGATGATCCAGCCATTCTGGAGAAACTAGAGCGGCCGGTTGTGAGCCAACATCTTCAGACGAGCTTGATCGATGACGTCCAGCAGGTTCTTGGCGTCCACAGCGAGCGCGTGTGCGGCCGTAAGCATCTGTTTCTTGTAGTCTTGCTGTAGACTGGTGAGGACGTACTGCTGCGCCAGACGCATCTTACCGATGAGTTCAGCCAGATCAGAGTTCAGAAGCTTCTGTGCCATCTCGATCTGAACACACACACATGACATGACACACTCAGACTCACACAACAAAAATGCATCTAATGTATGCAAAGCAAAATGATGTGACAGACCTCTCTGTGTGTGCTGGCAGGTAACACTGGTATGGTCTCGTCCACTGTGGCCAGTAACGTTCTGAGAGCCAAACCAACATCCTGAGAGTAAAGATGAGACTCATGAAAACACAGTTCAGACAGAAGACCCTGCTTTGTGTGTGTGTGTGTGTGTGTGTGTGTGTCTTACCTTCACCATGGGGACGTATTCTTCAGGAGGTGCCGGCTGGATTCTGCTGGACATCTCAATAACAGCTTTCACAAGCCCCGTCACGTTCTCATAAACTTTATCATTAGATCGGTCCAGGTTGGCTGTCGGCGGTGGACTGATTTCCTGAGGCTGAATCTGAGAAAACACAAAAATCAGTCTGAGTCTGACATTACACAATTATTTGTCAGTATTTATTTTGAACACACTGTACTTTTATCATAGAAATTAAATAAAACCGCACAGTTTGAACTGCAGAAATGAGTGTGTCAAACGATACCAATGTGTATTTTACATCTTGACTTACATTTATTGGGAACAACTAAACAGTTTAAATAAAAAATACCTTCACCAAAATGAAACGGCATGAAATGGTTCTTTTTGGCCAATCAGGTACTCTATAGAGGTAAACTCTCACTGTTCATGATCCAATGAACTAAAACTATAGAATTTCAAAGATCAATGTCACGTTTAAGTCAGAAAAACTGATTCTGAAAATGATTTTGATGTTGACTTCAAATTAAGAACAGTGTTCACTGGTCAGTAATAGTAATACGGTAGCTAATGCACACACACACACACGCATTCACAAGCACACACACACATGCATACACAAGGATGCATGTACGTACACACACGCAAACACAAGCATGCACGCACGAACACACACACGCATACACAAGCACACACACGTGCACACGCACACACAGAGATCTTACCCTCCAGGGCTACGTGCAACAGTGCAGCAAAAAGCAGGCGAGCGTGGGTGGGAGGGGGTGTTGGGGGGATGCAGGAAAACAGAACAGGTTATTAATGCAAAACAAGCAAACAAAGCAATATAAATGAATTCATGCACGCTCACATTGAGTCATGTGATATTAAAGGTTGAACTACAGATGTTGTGAGTCAGAATAGAGGCGAGGTGACTGGACCAAAGGACAGACTGAGATCGGTTTCTAGGAGTTTCAATGCATTTCTTCTCTCAGCAGAATCCTCCACAAAACCTCTCACACAAGTGTCACAAACAAATAAAACATTTCACAAAAAACTTTAACATTACACGGTCTTAAATGATAGGGAACGTTTGGATCAGGATGATTCTTTGATGTTTGGCTGAAAATCTAAAGCGTTCGGCTCTGAGCAGAATAACATCCCTACATGTGTGTGTGTGTGTGTGTGTGTGTTTTGTTTCATAAGAGCTTCTCCATCAGCAACAATTTCAAGGCGACATGCAAAACAGATCAGTCAGTCAGTCAGCATGCTGCACACTAGTTAGGGCAGTTAAACACACACACACACACACACACACGCATGTTAATGTGAAGCATGTGTCTGACGGTACCTTTACACCCTCATTATAATTCTCCACTGGGTTCAGACTGGTCACATGACCCGCAGCTCCTGGACGAGGAGGTTTCTTTGGAGGCAGCACATGATCTGCTGGACACGAGGAGGATTCTCATTCATTAATGCTTCAGGATTCAGTTCAGGTGAGAATGTGTTAGATTGTCTTTCTTCATACCTGCTTTACCCACCGGCTGGTAAACGTGCTGCTTTCCTATCTGAAATAAAACACAATCACAAACCAGCGTTAGAACCTCCAGATACCGCATCAACGTCACACTGGGTTCCTCTTGCCCATCAGGGCCCCGGGGAATTGTGGGTAACATCTTCAGGGCACTGTGTTCAGGAACATCTTGTTCAGAAAACACAATAAATCTGTATCACTGTGACAGGAAGTGTAAGAAAAGTCCTGTGTCCGCTGGGGCGCTGTAAATCTCCCTCTGGGAGGAAACAAAAACAAGCTGAAAATGATGAGAAGTCACTCACCGACCCCTGGAGAGGAACATCCTCACGCTCGATGCTGCCCCTCGGGTTCCCCGACTCCAGTTTCTGAAAATATAGACAACACGAGTGAGTGAAGCACAGATCATAAACAATCCAAATAACATCAACACAACAGAACGTTCAACACAATAATAATCACGTCAACAATTCACAACATCACACTTCTGAACTCCACCAATGAGCTTCATTCCTGAAAAAGACTTTTACAAACGTTCACAAACAGAAAAGAAGATTTGCAAGACGAAAGGTTTCATTTCTACGAGGATAGAATCTTCAGCCTGATCCCTTATAGATCAACATACATACATCTACACCACAATCACACTACACAAACACACAACACTGGGTAATGAAACAGTTACCGGCTTTCCAAAACACAACTTAAAGAGTCTCATCCTCTGCCTCGATCGCCCCAGAGCCAGAAGAGACGGAGATGTGTGAGATTCCATGAGTTCTGCTCCCCAAGATCTTTACAAGAGCCTGACGTCTCTCTGTCTCTCTCTCTCTCTTTACTCACTCTCTCTCTCTCTCTCTCTCTCTCTCTCTCTCTCCTTACAGTAATCTCTCTCTCTCTCTCTCTTTACTCACTCTCTCTCTCTCTCTCTCTCTCCTTACAGTAATCTCTCTCTCTCTCTCTCTCTCTCTCTTTACTCACTCTTTGCACAGGAAACTGTTCTCAGCCATAATTCCCACACAGGTTTTCCATATATAACAGTTAAACATGAGAGGTCAAACATAAGATCAGATTTATAAATACACAGGGACAGTAGGTGGCGGGGCATCCATCATAATCATATACTTTATACATTATGAGAATATACTGGTAAACACTATAATAAGTTGCTTGCTGATTGTTTATTTATTGTGTATTTGAGCACACATGAACATTAGCCCCCGTCAGCTAATGACACAGAGAGAGAGAGAGAGAAAACAATAACGTTAGGCTGCTGATGATGATAAATCAACATCAAAAAGTCAGAATCGGGATATTTTCTTTCTTTATTATTTGATCATTATTTATCCTACAGTACCTTATATTTACTGAAGAACTGATCAGTGAGTCTGTGTTTAGTTTGGCTAGCTGTGCATGCAACCATTTACCGCCATCGAAAAATAAAATGGCGGCCTGCTTAGGTTAAAACGAGTATAACATTTGGTTTTTATTCAATTAGATATTTGATGTGTTTCTACCGACAAATAGTGTAAGGCTATTACAACGTATTACGCCAAACATCTCTCAATAGAGAATGTGAAGCTGACGTCACTCACTGTGCTTTATGTTGCAGTTCCGCCGGCTGCTCCGCCATCTTGGGAGGCTCATAATCTGCTGTTATTATTGTTTTGAAATGTATCGTTAAGGAGAAATCGTATGTGAAACTACAAGGGGCTTTTCCAGAACGACTACGTGTAATGGTTTTGTAGTTTTTAATACAGCAAGACCGACTTACCATAGATATATTACATAATCAAACAAGAAAAAACAAAACACTCCATTAAACACACTAGCACCCTGCCTCGCAACATGACGGGACATTCAACACGGCGGGACGTCGATTGACAAGCTCTATACACTGAGTTCCCATTTAAACCTGTAGGACGGGATGCCTTCGTTTTGTTCAAGTTCGATCATTAAGAAACAACAACAACACTGTCTTGATAAGTGCCAAATACACGCACATTCCATAGACACAATAGTTTTTATACTGTACAAACTGTATATCATATTCCCTAAACCTCACAATCACACAACACTTTCTGCTCTTTTAGATTTTCAAAAAAGTTCATTCTCTATGATTTATAAGCTTGTTTCCTCATGAGGACCAAGAAATGTCCCCACAAGGACAAGGATTTTGCCATCTTTGTGGGGACATATTGTCCTCATCCCGTAGGGTTTACCCTTCCCACACACACACACACACACACACACACATGCAGACAGATGGAGAGACAGGTGTGACAGTACCAGGAAACTCTCCTCCTGCTCTAACCATCTCTGGTCTTCTTCCATCTGTTGCTGTTGTTTGATGAGAGTTTCCTCCATCAGGTGACCTTGACTCCGCCCCAGAGCCGCCCCATCCTGAGGCACAGAAAACACACGCTCATACACGGATCAAACTCGCTGTGGAGGCGTTCAGGTGTAACGCTCACCTCCAGGTTTGGGGACCAGACGGGAATCTCTTGTCTGTGATGATTCCAGGTGTCCTGAGAATCCAGTACAGAGGCTTGAGGAGGAAACGCTGCACCTGACACGTGTGTGCCCGGATATCCAGATACCTTCAGGTGCGACAGATCACATCACATCATGATGTATAACACAGCATTATAACAAAACAACACAAAACATCAGAAGGGAGGTTGTGTTTGTGGTACCTGGTAATGGTTGTGCTGATGTTGTGGACTGGGGTAATATCCATCACTGGTGCGAGGGCTCGGGTAACCAGGTCTGCTGGGCTGTGAAGATAACATCTACATTTGAACGCTTTATATCACACTGTTCAGGTTTGTCCACACCGGGACGATAATCAAACGTGTTTATTCCTTAACGTTTAAGATCTTTCCTGTAGCTCAGTGGTTAGAACATGGCGCTAGCAACACCAAGGTCATGGGTTTGATCCCAGGGCATTGCACATATTCAGAAACAAATGTGTAGTATAATGCAATGTAAGTCACTTTGGATAAAAGCATCTGCCAAATGAATGAAATGTAAATGTTAAATTATCCTCTCGTGACTAAACAAAGTGAAACGGCCAGCATAAAAGCATCATTTTTTTGTTTGACGTGCTGCGTTAAAAACTGGCTGACCAATGAGATGCCGCATTTGTTCACGTGCCCGGAGCTGCTGAAGTTACAGTAAAACACCACTTGGTGGCGCTCAAGCACAAAACGGTTTTGCCGAGCACACATTGACGATGAGGGAGGAAGCGAGTGTCAAAAGCATAAAGTTGTGCAGCGCCACCTTGTGTACCGGGGTGTGTCAGTTTTTCATTATCTCGGCGTGTGCGGCGGCAGCTTAAAATAAACCTGTAATAAACCATGAGCAAACCAACCACTTGACTGTAAACCTGATCAGCCACATCTCAAATGAAGAAATGATATAATTGTCTTACATCACTGCTGGCCTGCATTTAATAGTCCAAATGTGGCCTTTCTTTCAGGGTTGACGCTACTGAGGACCCACATGAAGGCATTAATGTCCGAACTTTTAGTTATTTTTTGTTAAACATTTTTCTTTATTTATTTTTGACACTGTTTAAGTTTTTCTTTCACCCCAGCAGCTATGCGTCAGTTCACAGAAAGAATGTTTGTGTTTATGAACAGATGGTTTGTGATTGTGTGGTGTTGGTTCAGAGCGTCTCACCTTCGGAGGAGCCTCGTCTGAATGACCAGAATCCCACGACACCGTCACCTGTCTCCTCACCTCCATACGAAACCTCTCCTCCTGCTGGACCTTCTCCTCTTCTAAGATAGTGCTGCACAGAAACACAAATCACAATGTGAACAAGGATCACATTCATGGTTCACAAATACAAATAATAACATCACATGTGCACTTTGGCTGAGAAACCTCAATCATTGACTGGACTTTGTGTCCTTGCAATGTCATCCGACCCCAAACGGACTATTTACATGAAAACTTCATCATTCTCGCTCTTGTGTTTGACTAAAGACAGTCTGGAACAAGTTTTATTTATTTCTGGGTGTCTTTAAATGATTTTGGACGTCACACTGAGCAAGCTCAAGAGAGACCTCTAGTGTCAGGAGCCGAGTGAAACCCCACACTGACCTGAGTTGTGTTTTGAGCTCTGTGAATCGAGGACGTTTGCTGGGGTCGTACGCCCAACATTTGGTCATCAGGCTGTAGAGGGTGGGGGGGCAGTTGGGGGGCATCGCCAGCCTCTCGCCGTTCTCTATCCGCCCGATGACATCGTTATTCTTCACGCCCTGGAAGGGCTTTATTCCAAACATGAGAATCTCCCACATACACACACCTGACGTGGGATCAGATAAGCACAAAATGAACACGCGAGAGTCGACCGCTGAGCTTTGAGTGACATGTACACACTTTACACACGGATGGGGTTCATAAGAAAGATTTCTCATTGTCGACATATGAAGAACGAACCAAACATCCAGACGTCACTGGCTGAGGTGAACCGACGGAAGTTTATGGATTCAGGAGCCATCCATTTGATGGGCAGTTTCCCTTTAGAAGCTGGAAAGACAAACTTCTGTCACTATCTACTAGACGATCGCGGTGTCTTCATATCTATTTCATTTGGTCTATAATAATCTGTTGTTTACAATACTGTAGATCTACTGATGTGAAAAATGTTGAATTAAAAGTTTTACCTTTGTAATAAGAACTGTCCTCCATGTATCTGGACAGACCAAAGTCACCCAGTTTCACACAATCTATGGAAGACACCAACACATTTCTGGCAGCGATGTCCCTGTGGACACACACACACAGATGTGAAATCTGACGTGACATGATGAAGCACACGCGTGTTCAGATCTGTGGTGACGCTCACCTGTGTACGAAGCGTTTGCTCTCCAGGTACGCCAGCGCTGTGCTCAGCTGGTGGGCGAACAGAATCAGTGTGGACAGATCCAGGTTGTACTTTCTCACTTGTAGGAACGACCTCAACTACAAAAACAAAGTTACACCAATGAGTGGAAGAGAGCTAAAAGAGAAAGCAGCCAATCAGAAGGCCTGAAACTTGAGCCTGGTGAATGTGCACTGCCAATAATGACATTTTTGTCATGTTTTTAGTTACTTCTTAAATCAATATCCAATTACTCAACAAAAAGTGACCACAGATATTTAGTAGGGATGCACCGATGTATCGGCCGACGATATTGGATTAGTTTATTAGGGCCCTACGATTTTTTTTGAGAGAAGCTGCTGTCAAACTTTGCGGCAAGCCGTCAAAATTAAAGTCTGTCGTCAAAATAAAAGTCCAGTTAACAACATGACAAAACTTCTACTAAAAATGTACAATACTAGTAATTAAGTGTAAGTCGACTTACAACGGCAAAGGAAAAAAACATAAGATGTAAGATTCTGGTTCATATTAACATAGTTGTAAGCCCCGCCCCCAAACAAAAAACATAGAATCCAGAAAAATGCAAATGGAATTTGGAAAAAATAAAACTGATTTCATAGGTCCCTAGTTTATTAATTAACTGCATGGAGGCAATGAGTTGGATGTCTGAATATCCTTTTTTTTCTCTTAGCAAAATAATTACTATTAAAAGCAACAGCACAGACTTTATTAAAAGAAAATATTATTAAAGAAATAATACATTTTAAGTCAAATTTCAGTTAATGTTTTTAATAAAATAAATATTGGATAGTAAATCCCCATTGAAGATTGTCATGTTGTGTTATTGTATTTTTATCTTAAATTACATTTAGGCACATTTACACTTGTGTCTATCTTAAGATGTAAAATGGATCCAGTTCATGTTCAGTAAAATAAATTGATGCAGAAAATCTATCTAATATTGTGTAGTACTGTATGGAATTGACCCATATCGGTATCAGCCAATAGTTGTTTGTTAAAATCGCTATCAGCCCCCAAAAAAATCCTAAATGTGCATCCCTAGTGTATAGTTTTGCTTTATGAAAAATTCTATTAGAATTAATTAAGTTTATGGTAACATTAAGCAAAAAAATAAATTTTTCTCAACTACCTAATTCAAGTAGATTTTTCTCATCCCATTGGCAGATTTTGTTGCTTGTTATTACCATTGACTTCCTTAATTCTTATACTCTACTCCTTGATATAAGAATGTTTAATTATTTGTGCTACAAAACGAGGCATAAACACTAAGTAAGAATGTTGAGTCGGACCTCTCCGAGTGTACACAGCTCCATAATGATCCAGACGGGATTTTCTGTGATTATTCCGATCAGCTTCACGATGTGTGGATGATCAAACTGTCTCATTGTCACTGTCAAATATAACAAACACATCATTGTTGTGTCTTTCAGGTCTCTACATCTTCTCATTAGCAACTTCAAATACAAACTCTTTCGTTCATTCGTTCATTCTCTCTCAAAGTGACTTCTGATGTGCTTTTATACTCACAGGCCTCCTGCAGAAACTTCTCACGTACGCTGTCTGATGTGCAGTTTTTACACGTCTTTATGGCCACGGAGAGAGATGGATTCTCCTGCCAGGCAGAAAATATTGAACACGTTAGGACGGGGCCGACTCCACAAAAGATGCTGTTCATTCTCTATAATGATTTGACTTTATTTACACTCATTTTTGTGAATCTTACCGGACTGATGTAGACCCCCTGGTGGACGTCTCCAAACTGTCCCTCGCCGATACACCGGCCCAGCTCGATCCTGTCTCGCTGGATTTCATAGTCCTGAGCTACGAGCAGAAAACACAAGGGACTTCACATCACATGTGTGAACATCAGATGAGTGACCCTCATCATCATGCTAGTGGTCCTTCACGTGACCGCCGCAGAACAACATGCTACAAACACTTCATCACTCCTTCATCACACCATCTAGTCGACTCAGAGGAAGTCTAATGAGTTTACAAACATGTTTAAAATACAACACGCACAAAGACTAAACTAAATCAAGTGAGCAATGGCACTAACTAAAGGAATGACTAATAATATCAAAAAGAAGAATAGAAATGAGTAAATAAACACTATTGTTTGGATCCTCAGTTCTGCAAATCAACGGCTAGTGCAGGTCTTCTGACATATTCAAAACTTGAAGAGATAACAATTATTAAAGGTCTTTAGAATCTTCTTAATCATTTTCTTTTTCTTCATTTTGAGGTGAAACATAAGCAGAGATTTTAAATCCAGCCGTGTGAAAACCTGCATTAGCCTGTGAGACGCTCAAGAGATTCAAACACAATCACATGAGAAACAGAAGAGAGTATAGAGACAATAACAGACGGTTACCTGCGCCTAATCCATAGACCTCAGCTGGTTGTTGAAGAGAAAATCGAGAGATTTTAGAAGAAAATGAAAGAGAATCAGAAAATAAAGAAGAAAAGAATTCTGCAGACGCCAAGAAATAAGCATTCACGCTGGTGTCTGTGTGTGTGCGTATTCTGCACATTATACAATATAAGGCCGTGTTCACACTTGACATCTTTTTTGAGAAGAAAATGTTGACAAAGGTGCTTTTTATTATAAAAAAAAACGCTGGGCGCCCTTGGTTACAAATAGCAGCCGAACGCCATGACTTTGGAGGCAGCATCTCAACTCAACTCAACTCAACTTTATTTATATAGCGCTTTTTACAATTTTCATTGTTACAAAGCAGCTGTACATGAGACACATTTAATACAAGTATGAATTCTAAAGCAGCCCCCCCGGCCAGGCAGATAGTGCAAAACAATATGCAAACGGTGGTGAGGAACCCAAAACTCCCATCGAGAAAAAAAACCTCAGGGGAACCCAGGCCCAACCAGGGGATTCCAGTTCCCCTCTGGCAAACCCCATCTGTGCACGAAGGCAGCCCAGAGAAACAGAGTAAGGTTGGATTCAAATTTCGCATCTTTTCCGTGTGCATGTTCGTTATTGTAAATGTAGACGTGTGTGGAAATAGGGGGTGATGCGGTTGCGGTGCGACACACTCTATTCAGGCGCGTTGGCACTGCACTAAGATTTTTCAGAAAGGGGCAACCACACCACAGGTCATGTGTCAAGAACCAACCCGCCAACTTAGACAAGCTCAATGAAAATGGAGTCACCGATGATCACAGCATAATTAAATCTAGAAGCAGAGATATTGCAACGTATTTTCAGTGCATATAATCCATATATCCTTTGTTTATACCTACAAGTCTCAGCGGCTATCGTGGCCCACAGTTGCTTAGCGACGACAGACGCCAAGAGAGCGCAAATTCCAGGCATGTGGAAAAAAGGAGAACGCAAAGCAGCTTGTGTTTTCCATCTTTGCTATTACTAATCACATATTTAAAAACTACAATCTAATTTCTCAATAGAAATCAAACCAGAAGTCGTTGAAAGTGAAAATTAAACTTAAAAAAAAAAAGAAGTCAAGTGTGAACACGGCCTAACATGACAAAAACACATTTAGTAAAACATGTTGACGTTCACGTGACACTGAATGAATATGTGTCATAGGCCTTTAAGTTTCTCATCATCATCTTAAACCCGGATGACCTGGATGACTTTCTCTCTTTGTGAAACATAAGTTCA